>NC_086181.1:355000-597500 GCF_023053635.1 Elgaria multicarinata webbii | reverse complement strand
CCTCCAGCAACAACATCTGCTGCACCTCCTCCAACAACAACAGGGCAACCATCTTCACAGGTAAGATCACCTTCTCCGCCCTCTCCTTTTCCACCTCCATCTTCCACAGTGTCTTGAAATAAGAGGCAACAGTGGTTCTGCAGTCAATCCGTTTCCTCCATTTTTACTGGGAAGCAGGGCCATTCCACCAGCCCTGCTGAAAGACCACTCAGTTCTGCCCCTCCTTTATTTTCAGTTCTTTATGTTTAACCAGACTTGCACTGGGTGGCCTTAACAATAGAGGCGGCCTTCAGGGAGAGGACTGTGAAGGAGGAGGCTTTTGCTAGGGGCCTGGCTCTGCACTTTGAAAACCACCGGTCCATGCTCCAGCACCCCGGTCATGATCATTTCTGTTATTCAGATAAAAGACCTTCGGACGCCCATTGTTAGGGCAGTTCCCACGGCACCAGGGGCTCACCGCAGCTGGCGTGTTCCGTGGTAGGAAGGACCCCAAAGAACAAACCTCTAAGCTCATAGGGAGCCATTTGACTAGGAAGAGAAAGATGGCCAATGAATCCTCCAAATAGGGTTTAAAATGGCTGTATCTTCTTTTCCACGTTTATTTACTACATTTAGACTCAGTTTTTCCTCCGAATAACTTGTTGGGGCATAGATGGTTCTCTCCTAGCCCCCTCGCCCTCCCCAATTGAGTCTCAGACAGCCCCTGACGTAGGTTAGTCGGACAGGGTGGATGACTGCCCCCAGGTGAGGAGGGGAGGCCAAAAAGGCAAGTTGAGAATACTTTACATGAACTAAATGAGGTTGCATGGATCGTCAGACTGGGGGTGGGGTTATACCTGCATGTCCCCAGTGCTCATGAGTCCCTCTAACACCTACACTACAAGTGGGAAAGAGACTAGTCCTTCCCTGGACAGTAGAAAGGGAGGTACAAAGGTGGGAAATAGCATGTAGGGATAGTCCAAGGGAATGCGGACCACCCGCCTGATCGCATTCTTTCCTTCGATTTAGGCCGAAGGGAACCTCCCCGCAGTCAGCAAGTGGGCGTGGAGGAAAAGAAGTGGAGCTCCTCTGAACCAGCCAGAGGAAGAGCTGAGGCAATCAATTCCACTGCACTCTCTGCTCACAGAGCTATTTGGCTCTTCAAAAACTCACCACATGAATGGGTCGAAGCCCTTGAGGACGACCCTGGGACCCCAGTGGAAGTGGCTGCCATTTCAGGGGAGGGGGGAGGGAAACTCACAGGGCGGCATCCTTCTGTGAGAGCTTGCGTTGGTCACGGCCTGTAGGACCACTGTGACAAAGTGCGTCAAGGGGTATTGAAGGGACAAGATGCAATGCTGCTGCCCTTTTCAGCAGCCACCCAGCTTCTCCCACAAAAGGGTCGAGGGACACATGGAGGCTGAAGCTGAGTTGCCCCCTGGGAAGGGGGATCGTTGGCCCCTCGGGCTCACCTCCCACAGGGGTCCCTAAGAGTCAGAAAACCACGGAGGCCCTCATCAGCCATTACAAAATTCTCTCTCTCTCTCTCACTTTCACTTTCAGATTCGGAAGCCAAAAAATGAGGGGCCCAACAAGAAAAGGTTTGGAATTTTCTTTTGCTTCTACGTTTCAGAAATGCTGGTGGGAATTTTTTTTTATTTTATTTTATTTTTGAATTATACAACAACAACAACAAAAACAACAAATAAAATCACTTAATACATAAACATAAAATTGCCTTAATATCATAAACATATTCGTACTCAACATAACAGTGCTCCCCCCACCTCGGGATCTCATTCCTGTTTCCAAAAACTCATAGTTTCATCTGTTGGTGGTTTCCCACTTCCTTTAAAAAACACAAACTCTAGGAACTTTTTCCATATACCCTCAAAATCATTCGTTTTTACTATACCTCTTTTCATTTTAATATTACATGTCAATTTATCATTTATAGCAATGTCCCACACTTCTTTATACCATTCTTCAATACAATAGTCTCCTTGAATCTTCCAGTTCCTAGCTACAATCAGCCTCGCAGCCGTCAGCAAGTTCGTTATTAGCTCTTTCGTTTCTTATTACATTTAAGTTCTTCTTGCAGTGAGAGTAATGCAATCCTTGGTGTGACTTCTACTTTAAATCCCACTATCTGCTCAATCTCAAAGAACACCATCTTCCACAATTTTTGCACATGTTTACAATCCCACCACATATGTAAATATGTTCCTTTTTCACCACAACCCCTCCAACAATCTGCTGAAAGCTGCTTATTCATCTTATTTAATCTGACCGGAGTTAAGTACCACCTCCATACAAGTTTATAGTAATTCTCCTTTATTCTTACTGACATATTTCTCAACACTCTCTGTCTCCATAGTCCTTCCCATCTCTGCTGTCCTATTTGTATCTTCAAATCGGTCTCCCAAACCACTTTCCCGACACTATCCAACACTCCTTTCTCAGCTAATATATTATATAGTTGACTCATTAACCCTTTTGTCCCTATATTTTGTCCCTTGTCCATTTCTTTTTTTCCGATTAATTCCTCAAATTTCGTCCTCTCTCCACATTCTCCATTTTCTCTTACCCAATTTTTAGTCCATTGTTCCAATTGCCCATAGTTTAACCACGTTAATTTCAAATCTTTTAAAACTTCTTCCAACCTCTCTCTTGTATTCATCCCCCTTAACCATTCTCTTAATTTCATTTTGTTTTTTTCTTTTAAAACTTTGCTTAATCTATTCTTTAAATTTTCAGGAAAATTCTTTAACATTATCACCGGTGTTAAGGAGGAATTACTTGAAAGCATTTCCTTTTTATATTTATTCCAAAGTTCCCAATGGAACTTCAGAAAGTGATTATCTAGATCATTAAGCCATTTACCCTTCCCTTTTTCCTTAAAAAATACATTCTGCAATTTTAACTCAATATTACCTAATGTATTTTCCTCCATCCATTCTAAGTCCCCTACCCCTAAAATTGCTTCGACAATATGTCTTAACCTATTTGCTATATAATAGTACTCAAGGTTTGGGAGACCCAATCCACCCTTCTTTTGGGTTAAATACCATTTACTTTTATTAATCCTTGATTTCTTCTCAGCATTACAATAATTATTTATCAGATTCTGCCAACTTTTTAACTCTAAATCTGAAATTCTTATTGGTAACATCCTAAAGAAAAAATTAATCTTAGGTAAAATTTTCATCTTTATTAAAGCTATTCTTCCAAACCAAGAAAGATTCAGTTTCTTATACTTCTTTAACTTTTCTACTATCTCTTTTTTCAATCCATTTAAATTCTCACTTTCCAAATCTTCTAAATTTTTAGTAACCTTAATAACCAACTATTTAATTTTTTCTTTACTTTTCAGAACTGAAGCCTTCCCTTCCCATTCCTTTTCTTCCTTTTTGGTATAATTAAATAACATCAATTCCGATTTTGCCCAATTTATTCTTAACCCCGTAAGTTCTTCAAATTCTTTCAACTGCTGTTTAATTCTTTCCATTTTACCTATAGGATCCCTAATAGTCATCAATGTGTCATCTGCAAACATATTCAACTTTATTTTATTACTGCTACCTATCCCCTCTATCTCCCCATCTTCTCTTATTGCGTTTGCCAACAATTCCATCACCAATACAAACAGGACTGGCGAGAGTGGGCATCCTTGTCTTGTCCCTCTGGCTAGTCGTATCTTATCCGTTATTCCGTCATTTACTACCACTACGGCTGTGTTTTTAGAATATAACTGCTCTATTATTGCTCTAAATTTAATACCAAATCCCATTTTATTTAAAACCAGCTTTAAAGTTTGCCAACTCACACAATCAAAAGCCTTAAATATATCTAATGCTAAAATACCCGCCTTATTCTTTGACTTTTTTATCCCCTGTATTACATTCAAAACTCTACCTATTAATGTGTGCATCTGTCTACCTGCTATGAAACCACATTGGTCTTCCCTTACATATTTAGCTATAAATTTTAGGCATGTGCTCCGCTCCGATTAGGAGCAGAGAAGCAGTAGCGGATTGGCCTGCTCCGCCTTACCCAGAGGTGGAGTAGAAGCAGACCGCGGACCCCTAGAAGCAAGGCAAAGAGAAGCGGCCATTTTTTGGAGCTCCTATTTCAGGCGGAGCGCTCCGATCGCCATCTTGAAAACATTTCGCCATAGGATTGCATTGCAGTAAATAATCACGGATAACTGGGTTGTTTTTGAAGCTATATTTCTGGAAATTCTTGGGCACAGAGAGTTGTGGATGGGGGTCATTTTGAGACTACTCTCAGCTCTCTGCGTCGTGCGGGTCGCGTGCTATATTTTTTTAAAAATCGGGTCAACAAACAGGGACAGCGCGGCTGAAACGGCGGTTTTCGGCTTTTCGCCCATAGGATTGCATTGCGGGAAAGAATCGGGGATAACTGGGTTGTGCTAGAATTTTTTAAAAATCGGGTCAACAAACGGTTTGGGTTTTTTTTTTTTTTTTTGAAGCGATGACAGGCACATTCAACTCCCAATCCTGATGAGAATTGATCTCCTCATGAAGCATCCTCCAATCCCAGCGTTCGAGGGGGGGGACTAAGGCAGAGTCATCCTGAGATCTTTGAGCTCTCAGCGTCTTGTGGGTTTAGCGTTCGTTAGCTGCTGCTGTGTACTTTGGAGATAGATTAGGATTTTAGCTTGGCGCGTGTGTTTGTTTGCTTCTTTCTGACTTTTTGCTTAGTTTGGTCTGTGTTTTTCCCTTACTTTGATTTAATATAAACTTTATTTTTAAATTTTGGAGTGTGTGTTTGTTTGGTTGGTTCGTTTCCCCCCTCCCCTCTCTTAAAGCCTGATTGCGTGCACTGCTTTTGTGTAGTGCAACAGCCACAGATTGAGCATTTTGGGGAAAGCATACACACACTTCTTGTCCCATTTCCCTACATTTAGTAATATTATTATATTCTTATACATGGACACATGGATAAGCTATCATGGTGCCGAGTTTGAGGTTTCTAACGTGCAAATTGACGGAGCTATCGAAAGGGGTGTGAATTAGGGTTATGGGTGGTGCGTTAGAGGTTAGAGCCGCGCCAAAAATCAGGGGATGATGGGACTGCCTTGAGTCTGGGCATCCATGTGGACACATGGATAAGCTGTCCTGGTGCCGAGTTTGAGGTTCTTCTTCGTGGTCTCTATGCATCACACATATGGGCTTTGCGCCTGCGCAGAGACCAGACCGGAACCTACTATAGCTGAGTGGAACGTTTTTGGCGGGAACCCCTCCCCCCACGCTACCGCGCATGTCCATGGGGTTCCCGCCCTTACCTCAGTTCTTCGTCGTCCGCCATTGTGCATAGACATAGAACCAACCTGCTTAGCGTTTTCTCTATTAAAAACCTTTTTTTCTTCATTCTTCTTCTTACCTTCGCTCCTCACTTTAACTTGCTTTTCTCAGCCTCTATTCTATCTAAAAAAAAATAAAAAATTTGTAGTTAGATTTTTCCTCAGCGACTTCGGTCGCGTGAGGCCTTTATGGCAATCAAAGCACCATTTAGAAAGTGCGTCAAGTGTGGAGCAAAGCTTCCTCCGTCGGACGGACATTCTTTGTGTATTATTTGTTTGGGAGAGGGGCATGTGGTAGAGACCTGCCACCATTGTATGTCCTTTACCAAACAGACCAGAAAGAACCGGGCAGACCGACTCCGTTCGATACTCTGGGAAAAGGCTCTTAAGGCCACGGAGGCCCCTTCGATGGAAAGAGCTGCGGTTCACAAGTCCGTTGCCCATAAAACGGCAGTTACAAAGACTGTTACGGGAAAACCGCCAGACCGCAGCACTGAAGTGCAGGCCAGAGCAAATAGGGCTGAGATACCCCTCACGCCTGGTCGGTCTTTATCGAGTTCGATGGCTAAAGAGGTTTCTAAGAAAGCCAGAACTCTGATACCTTCTTCTGAAATGGAGAAGAAAAAGAAGAAGAAGAAAAAGAGGGACGCGGAGAAATCCACTATAGCGTCACCTCGACAGCGGGAATCGGCCAGGAGCCATTCCACCCCTCCTGCCGCGCCGACTACTTCGATACCGAGGTCACCTTCGGTATCGAGATCGATGTCGGTACCGACGGCCACGGTACCGACATGCCCTCCAAGTTTGTCCGAGGGTGAAATTCGAGATTCCGTGTCGGTAGCCTCCGCTCGGCAACCTATGAGGCCACAAGAACTGGTACAGCCTTCTCCAAGGCGGACCTCAAGAAGCGATTGGGACAGAGTATCGCAGTATTCTGATTCCCAGCCTAGATACAGCACTTATGACTGGGAAAGATACCGTCCTCAACAATATTTTCAAGGGGATCAAGGATACTACCAGCAGGAAGGTTATTATGCACAACCTCCTCCAACAACAAGAGTCTGCCAGTTGCCTCTGCCTTCTCCTTCGGCTCAGTTAAGGTCGACGGTATCGACGCCTCGACACCGTGTACAGCACGCAATACCATCTGCTGCATCCGCTACTGTGCTGCCGCAAGACGAACAACATGATCTGCAAGTGGTGACGTTATCATCACCAGAGGATAACTATCCTTCTGATTCTGAATCTCAACATTCAGTTGCCCCAGCTGCTCCTTCACCAGACGATGCAATCGAAGATGCCGATCCGTCCTCGCCTTCGGACGATATGGTACGTTTTTCGGACCATATGCTTAGGATGTCCAAAGCATTGGGACTTGACATACAGGAAACAGATGAATCGGTAGTCGACCCAATCTATGATGTGTTTCAGTCGACAACGAACCAACGTTTGGCCATTCCTGTTCCTCAAGCCTTGAAACAAACGGCTCAACTGTCATGGAAAACCCCTGCAGTGACACAGGCAACATCAAAGAGATTGGAGACACTCTATAAAGTTAAGGAAGAGGATGCACAATTTTTGCTTCAGCATCCTAAGCCGAATTCCATTGTAGTGGAATCGGCACAGGGACAGTCACAAAAGACTCATTCCGCACCTGTCGACAGGGAGGGGAGAAAATTGGACCAAACTGGCAGAAGAGTTTACTCGTCCTCATCCTTGGGCATCAGAGCGTCGGCGTATGAGGCAACTATGGCGAGATACCAGATTTTCCTTTGGGAAAAGATGGGCTCCTTATGCGAGCATCTTCCTGAGGATAAAAAGGAGCTCGCAAGAGTCTTTCAAAACGAAGCGACGGCCATAGCAAGGCAGCAATTGTCTACCGCTCGACACCAGGTGGATTGCCACTCAAAATCAATGATGGGGGCCATTTCTTTGAGGAGGCACGCTTGGCTCAGATCAGCCAATCTTACTCAGGAAACAAAGTGGAGGATAGAAAGTATGCCTTTCGATGGCGAAGGTCTATTTAATACAAAGACCGACGAGACGCTGGACTCTATCTACAAGGCGAGAACAACAGCCAAAAAGATGGGGTTTACTGCTCCTCCTCCGCAGACTCAATACCGGCAGAAAAGATGGACAAGGCCCCCGATGCAGCAACAGCATCGACCACAATATCAGCCTCAACCTCGGCAGCAGCAACAACAGCTGCAGAGGAAGAGGCCTTACCAAAGCCGATTCCAGCTGGACAAGAGGCAACCTGACTTCAGTAAGAAGCAGCGTGTTTGACTCTTCGGCCCCAGATCCACTCCCTTTTGCGAACCGCCTAGCACCCCATTACCATCAATGGGAGTCAATAACAACAGACTCCTGGGTGCTCACTATCATCAACTCGGGCTATGCCATCGAGCTCGATGCCCTTCCTCCCTTTTCCGGCGTGAAAGTAACGACTCCATCCCTTCCTCTGCTGCTCGAGGTACAGACCTTACTATCGAAGGGAGCCATCTCTCCCGTACCTGCAGAGGAAATCAACCAGGGATTTTTCTCCCGATACTTCACGGTCCCGAAGAAAGATGGAGGTCTTCGACCGATCATGGACTTAAGACAATTGAACAAGTTCATCACCCCGAGGAAGTTCCGTATGATAACGGTTACTTCAATTCTGCAACTTCTACAGAAAGGAGTTTGGTTCGCAGTGGTGGATCTGAAGGATGCGTACTTCCATATCTCCATCAGGAAGTCGCATCAAGCTTACCTTCGGTTTTCGATCGGTACATCCCAGTACCAATTCACCGTTCTTCCGTTTGGGTTGGCCACGGCACCGAGGGTCTTCACGAAGGTCATGGCGGTGGTGTGCGCCCACCTAAGGCAGAAAGGCATTTACGTTTATCCATACCTGGACGATTGGCTCCTCGTAGCGGACAACAGCGAAGCGCTCCAGTTAGACATATTAACCACCCTCAACCTGTTGGACTCGTTGGGGCTGTGGGTCAACCACGAAAAGTCCATTTTGACTCCACAGCAGAGACTGGATTTCATAGGGGTAACCCTATCCTCTCGAGACGGGAGGGCATACTTACCGTCAACCAGGGCGAACACCTTACAGCAGTTAGCCATCGATACCGAGAGCCGCCGAAAAGTTTCGGCATGGACAGTCCAGAGACTATTGGGCCTGATGGCAGCTACTACGGCAGTCATCAGATTTGCAAGACTCAGAATGAGGATACTGCAAGCCTGGTTTTTGAGGACTTTCGATCTCCGGCACGATGCTCGACGAACTTACCTTTCGATACCGAAACAAGTGAGGGCATCTCTGAAATGGTGGTTCTCGATGTCGACTCTTCTCGAGGGCATTCCATTCCAGCAGCAGGCGCCCTCGGTAACGATCACAACGGATGCATCCCTAGAAGGATGGGGAGCTCATTGCAACTCCCTTACCGCTCAAGGTCGCTGGCCTCTATACCAGAGAGAACATCACATCAACCATCTCGAACTCCTGGCAGTAGAAAATGCAGTAAAGGCATTTGCACAGATGATCGAGGGCAAGAATGTCTTGATCGCGACGGACAATACCACCGTAGTGGCATACATCAACAGGCAGGGTGGAACAAGATCACACCCTCTGAACCGTTCTGCACTCAGGGTATGGAACTGGTGCATAAAGAGAAGGACTTACCTGACTGCGATCCATGTAGCCGGCAAGGAGAACGTCTTTGCGGACTCTCTCAGCAGGTCCTTCCATGTCGACCACGAGTGGGAGCTCGATGTCGAAGTGCGAGAAAGTCTTTTTCGGTACTGGGGCCGTCCTGTTGTCGATGTCTTCGCTACCGAAGACAACGCAATTTGCGCCAAGTATTGCAGCAGGGCAGGAAGAGGAAAGCGCTCTCTAGGAGACGCCTTTACCAGGACTTGGAGAGGAAATCTCCTGTACATGTTTCCTCCCTTCCCACTGTTGACAAGGGTGTTAGCCAAGATCCAAATAGACAACTCCAACTGCATCCTCATCACACCGTGGTGGCCTCGACAGACGTGGTTCTCTCATGCCCTTCGGTTATCGAGAGGGGATTACATCAGGCTTCCGTCGACACCGAAGCTACTGTCCCGACACCAAGGCAAGGTTCGACACGCAGATCTGTCGACCCTCAAGATGACTGCATGGAGAATACCAACCATTCCTCTGCTAGAACCGGAGTTTTAACTGTGGACCATATTATGTTGGCAGCACTAAAGCCTTCCACGAGGAAGGCTTATGCAGCAAAGGGGCAAAGATTTCAGAACTTTGCATCGGAAAACGACCAAACACCAGAGTCTTGCCATTTATTATTAATTCTCAATTATTTATTGACACTTTTCCAGCAGGGACTTAAGCTCGCATCTATCAGGGTTCACCTTGCTGCGATTACATCTTTTCATCGGGGTGTGGATGGTTTTACACCTTTTACCCATCCAACAACCAAGAAATTTCTGAAAGGTTTGAAGAACACGATACCGACTGTGAAGAGTATCGTGCCGCCATGGAGTCTGTCAGTTGTGCTGCAAGCACTGACACGCAAACCCTTCGAGCCTATGGCTTCGACAGACCTTAGGCTACTTACTTTAAAGACTGTCTTTCTAGTAGCCATTACATCGGCAAGACGGGCAAGTGAGCTTAGAGCTCTTAGGATAGATGTCCCATACACTATCTTTCATAAGGATAAGGTTGTGCTACGCACAGATCCAGCCTTCCTACCTAAGGTAGTGTCTACTTTTCATCTGTCCCAACATATTACTTTACCTGCTTTCTTCCCTAATCCAACTACACCTCTTGAGTCTTCTTTGCACACTCTCGATGTAAGAAGGGCTCTTGCTTTTTACAAAGACAGAACAGAGACTTTAAGGAAAACAAAGCAATTGTTTATTTGTTATGGGGAGCCTTATAAGGGACTCCCTGTCTCTTGCCAGCGGTTGTCACGCTGGATAGTGGAGACAATAGAATTGGCCTACTCTATTTCTAAATTAGAGTTAGTAAGACCTGTGACGGCTCATTCCACCAGAGCTGTTTCAACATCGGTGGCCTTCACCAGAGGTGTTCCCTTGGCAGAAGTCTGTAGAGCCGCAACGTGGTCCACTCCATCCACGTTTGTCAAGCACTACAGTTTGGACACCCGTGCGAGGCAGGACTGCTCATTTGGGAGGACAGTGCTTTCAGAGATCTTCAGATGATGCACCAACCCACCTCCAAAGGTATGTCAGCTTGCTACTCGCCCATATGTGTGATGCATAGAGACCACGAAGAAGAAATGCAGGTTGCTTACCTGTAACTGTAGTTCTTCGAGTGGTCATCTATGCATTCACACAACCCACCCACCATCCCCACTTGGTGGTGTGAGACTTATAAATGACACTGTTTTATTGTGGAATGTACTTTATTTTATTTTACACTCATGTTTATGGGGGCACAATGTCGGACTCCTGTAAACTGAGGTAAGGGCGGGAACCCCATGGACATGCGCGGTAGCGTGGGGGGAGGGGTTCCCGCCAAAAACGTTCCACTCAGCTATAGTAGGTTCCGGTCTGGTCTCTGCGCAGGCGCAAAGCCCATATGTGTGAATGCATAGATGACCACTCGAAGAACTACAGTTACAGGTAAGCAACCTGCATTTTCTAACATGCAAATTGACGGAGCTATCCCAAGGGGTCTGAATGGGGTGCCCGATTTTCAAAAATTCACCAAAAATCAGGGGATGATGGGATTTGCTTGAAACTTGGCATGCGTGTGGACACGTGGATAAGCTTTCATGGTGCCGAGTTTGAGATTTCTAACTTGAACAGAAAAAACGTTGTATAATTTTTTAGCTTTCAATGCAACCCTATGGGGGAAAAACGGAGCTCCGATCCGGATCCGGAGCTCCGAGCGGAGCGGAATGGAAGTGGGCGGAGCGGGGTGGGGCGAAGTGGCCCGTTCTGAAAATGGCAGATCTGCAAGTGAAGAGGAGCGGGGGGTCCGTGCACACCCCTAATAAATTTATTTAACCTTTTAGCCAAAATAGTTGAAAATTTTTTAGCATCTTGATTTATTAACGAAATTGGTCTATATGAATCAGGGAGAGTCAAGTCCTTGTCCGGTTTCGGAATTAAAATTATTATGGAATGCTCCCATGACTCTGGAATCTTCTCCCCTTCCATTATTGCGTTATATAATTTCAACAACTTTGGCACTATTAATGTTTTAAATTTTTTATAAAACTCTGGTCCTAGACCATCTACCCCCTGTGATTTCCCTGCTTTAAGCTGGTCTATGACCTCCTCTATTTCACTTTGCAGTATCTTATTGTCCATTATTTCCTTATGCTCTTTTTCTAATCCTTTCTTCAAAAATTTACCCACATACTCTTCCATCTTCTTCGTTTGGGTATCTCTTTCCTTATATAAATCTTCAAAAAATTCCTGAAAATTTTTTATTTTATCTTTCATCATGTGACAATAATTACCCTGCTTATTTTTTACTAGCCCTATCCCATTTTTAGCTTTTTCCTTTTGTGTGAGCTTGGCAAGCATCTTCGAGTTCCTGTTACTATTTTGAAAGTATTCCCTTTTCATATAAATTAAATTCCTCTGGACCTCTTCTAAATTAATATTTTCTAATTCCCTTTTTTTTGCCTGTAATTCTATTAATTTATATTTTTTCTTATTTTGCCAATGTTCTTTTTCCAACTTTATTATCTCTTTCTCTAAAGTAACCTGCCTTGCCTCCTGTTGTCTTTTTAGATTACACATTTCCCTAATGCAATTCCCCCTAAACACAGCCTTCATGGTATCCCAGACCACTGCAGTTCTTGTTCTCCCCTTTTCATTTATTTCCCATGTTTCCGACAATTCCTTCTGCATTTTCTCAATTACTTTATCGTACTTAAATATCTTAGTATTCAATCTCCACCTTAATGCATCTTTGTAATCCTTACTAACTGCAAAATCCAAACTTACCAATGCATGACCCGTTACCTTGATTACCCCCAGTTCCATTCTACATGTCTTAGTTACAAAATCTCTAGACACAAAAATATGATCAATCCTAGAATATGTATGATGGACTGGAGAGTAAAACGTAAATCCTGGATCTGCCCCTCTAAGAATTCTCCAACAATCAACAAAATCCTTTTCTTTAATTAATTTATTTAAAATAGTGATATTGTTTCTCTTTTCTGCCTCAGAGGGATTTGACCTGTCTACTCTATTATCCATAACCATATTAAAGTCTCCAGCCAAAATGACATACCCCTCCTTGAATTCTTCTATCTCTCTTAATACCTCTTCATAAAATTCTTTTTGTTTATTATTTGGTGCATACATATTAATCAAAGTATACGTTTTCCCTTCCATTTGTCCCTTAATCATGAGATATCTCCCATTCTCATCTTTTTTAATATTCTCCAACATAAACCCACTTCTTTTTGAAATCAAAATGGCCACTCCATTTTTTTTTTTTTTGACGTCCCCAAAGACACTTCATAATAAACTGGCCATCTCAAGCGGATAGCATTGGTCTTTTCATTAGATTGATGAGTTTCTTGCAGAAATATTATGTCAGAACCATCCCTATTTAACAATTGTTCGATCCGTCTCCTTTTCACGACTGCCCCCAGACCTTTAACATTGAGCGTTGAGAGTCTTATCTTCTTATCCATATCCAGTTCTTTGATCTTATTTTTGATCACGTACTTGTTGAAAACCTAACTTACATACATAAAAATATAACAACCCAAACATACCCTTCCCTCCCACCCCACTTCCCCTTTCCCTCCCAAATCTTTTCCCCCCATTATATCCCCGGGAGTCTAACACTCCGGCCATTAATTTAACCCTTGGGGGGGAAAGCAGCCAGGAACCCAGAGCCAGCAGGATCTAATATGATTATACTTCCTATTATCATTATATTATCTACTTTACACCCCTCCTCCTGCTGCACCTCTTTCTTCTTCATCATCACTCTTCGCGTCACCACCAGCTTCTCCTTGTGGACCCAAACCTAAGCTCTCCAGAAGCTCCATGCCTTGCTGAAAGGAGAAAACCTTATGATTTTCCTCCTTATATGAGAAACGCAGAAAAATCGGGTATCCCCAAACATAGGGGATTTTCCTCTTCTTCAGTTCCCCTGTTATAGGCTTGACACTGCGTCTCCATTCCAAAGTTTGTTGGCACAGATCATTAAAGACCTGCACTGTTGCTCCTTGGAACTTCAACTCCCCCAATGCTCTTAACTCCCTCATCAATTGCTCTTTCTTGTAATAGCTTGAAAAATTCACCAAAACATCTCTGGGAGTTGAACCGCTTCTGAAGCCACCAACCCTGTGAACGCGCTCAATATCTTCTTCACTTAGTTGCAAGGTTGGGACTAGTTCTTTGAACCAGCTTAGGATGTTCTTCCTGAGGTCCTCCACTTTCTTTTGCCCCATATTGCGAACGCGAAGATTTGCTCTTCTCGAGTTGTCCTCCAAAGATATCAGCCTCTTATCATGATCGTTAAATTTCACCTCTTGCTCATTTTGGGTCTTTTTAATTTCTTTAACTTGATTTTTCATCTGGTCAACCTCTGTCTTCAAAAAACCTAATTGCTTGTCTCTTATAGCCATTTCTGCAGACAAATCATCCACTCTCTTATTAGTTTTGCCAACTTCTGTTTCAATTTTCATAAATATCTCATCTTTGAGTCCCTTCAGCAGGGCTGAAAATTGTTGCATCATCACTTCCTGCCCTGCTGGCTCTGAGCCAACTTTGAAAGCCATCTTAAGCTCTTTCGTTGCTTTTGCAGATTCCTCTTGTTTTTCTTTTTGATTATCCTCCCCTTCTAAGTCTGCTTTGGCTACTCTTTGTAATCTCCTGATCGTGTTATTTGAAGCGTGTGAGACCCACCTTGGTTTCACCGGAGGCTGCTTCTTGGGTGGCATATAGTCTCACAAATATGGTTGGTGTTAGTTAGTTTCGCTTTTAACTCAGAACGTCAGCGAGCTCCGTAGGGGTTTATTGCCTTGTTTAACAATATTTACTGCTTGGTAAAGAAGGGGCTATCAATCAGTCTCTCCTGACGCTGGCTTTCGATTAAAGTTCCCTTTGAGATAAGCACTCCGTCTGGGAGATTTCTTATGAAACCGCTCTTTGAAGTTCTTAGAGGAACTTCCTCCGCTTGCCCCCTTACTTTGCCTTTGAAAACTCGTTTGTTACACAGCAAAATGCTTTATTCTTTAAATCCCCGTCTGCAGCTCAAAGCTTCCTACACATTCTTCACCGTTCTTCACCATTTCCAGCCCAGATAGTTTAGATGATAAGATTTTTTTAAAACCTACCGACCCGCAGGAAGAATTTCTCCTACTGCTCCATTGGCACGCTGGCTCCGCCCCCCACTGGTGGGAAATTTAACATTGGGGTTCTGTGGTGTGGCACCATGCCCTGGTCATATATAGAGATGAGTAGGAACTAGGCCTGTGCTCCGCTCCATTTTGGATCATGAATCCGGGGCGTAGCGACCCAATCCGTCTTCGCCAAAGGTGGATTCGAATCGGGTCAGGGGACCTGCGGACCGAGGTGAAGCGGTTTGCCTCCATCTGGAGCTCTGAACACAGGTAAGGGGGGGCTCACCTGGCGGTGGCGTACCCCATAAAAACCACTTGGACTAATTCCTCTAATGTCTCTGTTTTTGCAGGATGAGAATAGAAAGAACCTCATTCTAGTAGCACTTCTGCCCTCTTTTCCTCCCTTCCTGCTTTTTCCTCTCTCTCTCTCTCTCTTTCATTTTTTCTTTCCTTCTTTTTCATCTCTCTCTCTCTCATTCCTCTTTTCTTTTTTAATGGAAAACACATACAACCTATACAGCATGCATTGCCTGGGAGGGCTGAACCTAACAGATCCCAGGGTCAGTGGGCACGCGTGTCCTCCCTGCTGCCGCTGCGATCGCCCACTCGCAAGCATGATCGTCCACTCCCTGACGTGGTCCGGGATACTCCAGTCCCTGGAGGGGTCCTCATGTGTTCTACGGGCACCACGCAGACGCCTGCTTCAGCTTTTGGGAGAAGCAGTTGGCTGTGGGGCGCCTGCAGAACACACGAGAACTCCTCCAGGAACTGGAGTGTCCTGGACCATGTCAGGGAGTGGGCCGTCATGTTTGTGAGTGGGGATTGAAGCAGCAGCAGGGAGGACACGAGTGCCCACTGACCCTGGGCTTTGGTAGGTTCAGCCCTCCCAGGCAATGCATGTCGGGAGTTTTATTTATTTTATTTTATTTATTTTATTTTATTTTATTTATTACATTTATATCCTGCCCCATAGCCGAAGCTCTCTGGGTGATATACAAAAGCTGTAGGCTGTTTCTTCTTTACGGAGGCCTAGGGCTGTGCATTAAAAAGGTGGTTCCATCATAAAATGGCAGATCCCTTACAAAATGACCATCGTAATTTGGATTTCAAATTCTGAGGCCCAAGGCTTGGTCAGACCTAGTTGTAACTAGGAGAGTGTCTCTTATTAAAATTTTGAGGTTTTGCCTCAAGACCGGCTCACATTTGTCAAGGCAGAAATTAAACTGAACCAAAGTACACTCCTCTCCCTTTAGTTTCTACTGTCAGCATGTAGATAGGAAATCAGGCCTGGAGCAAGCTCAGTTCCAACTACTCTAAGACAAACACTTTTGCTACGTTGCCACTAGGTGCCAACACATAACATATATTAGTTTCCTTTAAGGTCCAAAGACCAATCTAAGATAGAATTCAGGAACTGAGATGGCTCAGCTACTCCCTCCTTTCCCACGTCCTCCCTTGCTGTAAAGAAAACAGTGTGATTTTGGTTTGATTTCCCCATCCATTTGGGGGGATAGTCTCTGGAGAAGGTGCAATTCCCAGGGTCCTATATCCCCTTCCAGAGAGCACCATTTCATAAAGTCTCTTCCAACGCCAGCGATTACAGACGAACAGCACTTCTAGTGAGTACTCATGCCCTTGCAAGTTTATTCCCAAGTCCTTGTAGATTAATTGGGGTTGTACCTTCTTAGTTGTGACTTCTAGGCTACAAACAGCAACCACATTTCAGAACTTCAGTCTTCTCTTTTCCAGTCTCTTCTGTTGCTTTATTGATGACACTGTTTAATTTAAGAGTGTTGTTTCCAAAGGACAGTGGAGTGTTAATCAGAATCCCACCAAGTCCCTTTCCAAGGGCCAGTAGAAGGAAAGCGCAGTTTAATGTGAGGTTCAGAAGGGAAGTTGGGACGCAATGAAGGCGACCCTCCGGGGACATTGCCTGAGTGAGCAGGGCCGTCTTTGTAAAGCCAGGGACACTACGAGGAAGAGTCTTAGAGAAGAAATAAAGAGACTGGAGTCAGATTTAAAGATCTCCCCTAAACAAGAGATATATGATAAACTTCAATTAAAACACCATCAGTTTAACCAACTAGAGACTGAAGCTATCCACATCAAACTTACTAGGGTCAGGGCCATCTACTATGAATTTGGCAACCGGTCTTCCAAGCTATTGGCCCATGCGCTATCTAAAAAGAAAAACAAGGCCCAGATCAAGGAAATCTGCTCAGTCTCAGGCAAGCTATACTCGGATAGAAGAATAACAGAATAACTGTGTATCCGAGTATCCAAATATACTCGGATAACAGAAGAATTTGCAAAATTCTATGCCTCTTTATACAACTCAGATGCACCTACTATAACAGATATTGCATCTTATATAGACCAGATACCTCTTAATAAACTTTCAACAGAACATAGGGCTTACGTGGATAGCCCTTTCTCAGTAGAAGAAATCAATGAAGCAATTAAAAACTTAAAAAAGGGGAAAAGCCCTGGTCCTGATGGCTTTAGTGCAGAATTCTACATGGCTTTTAGAGAGCAACTCATCCCCTGGCTGCACCGTTTATTCGTAGCAATCCAGGAGGGTAGCCAGATTCCAGAGTCTTGGAAGATCTCTAAAATAGTGGTGGTCCCCAAGCAAGGCAGAGATCCAATAAAAATGGAGTCTTATAGACCCATTGCCTTGATAAATCTAGACGCCAAACTTTTTACAGCAGTCTTGGTTGCAAGACTCAACACATTTATAGCTTCCTATATCAATCCAGATCAAACCGGTTTTATACCAAGACGCAGTGCAGCTGACTCAATACGAAGAGTCATTAATATAGTTCAATATTGCCACACGACCAAACAACCAGCAACACTTATCTCTCTCGACGCTTTCAAAGCCTTTGATCGCGTTGAGTGGTGCTTCCTAAAAGAACTCTTAGAAGCCATGGCCTTCGGCTCTAAGTTCAAGAATATCATAAACCAGCTCTATTCTACTTCCATCGCTTCAGTAGGGGTCAATGGGCTTGACTCTTGTCCCATACGACTCTCTCGAGGTACCAAACAGGGATGCCCATTATCTCCCCTCCTTTTTGCTATAATAATAGAAAGTCTTGCCTCCAAAATAAGAATCAACAAAGATATAAAGGGCATATACATCCAGGGAGCAGAACATAAAATAAATCTTCATGCTGATGACATGCTTCTTATGCTCAGCAACGCTTCTAGAGGCCTGTCTCAGCTACTATGTGAGTTAGAAGCCTTTAAAAAAGTCTCAGGTCTCGAAATTAATAAAGAAAAATCAATTCTTATGACACTGAACACTCCCCTAGAGACTACAAATTCTCTGTGTGTCCAAACAGGCTTCAAACCATGCTATGGGTTTTTTTTCGCTACCTAGGAGTGACTATTACAAAAGACCCACTGCAGCTGCTTAAAAGAAATTTTGGGAAACTGTCTAATCAGATCCTCCATGACCTTACTAAATGGAGCCAACAAAAACTCACATATCTTGGCAGAATAGCCGCAATAAAAATGTCTTTATTGCCCAAAATATTATTCCTTTATCAGGCCTTACCTATAAATATCCCTCCTAAGTCCTTCTCCAAATGGCAAGCTACACTAGACAGCTTTGTCAGTCACGGCAAACGTACCCGTATAAATAAGGGGACGTTATATAGGAAACGCACAAAAGGAGGCCTAGGAATGCCCAATTTACTGATGTACTTTGAGGCCTTCCAGCTTAGGCAGCTAGTCAAAATAATCAACTGTGAGACTAGTATTCCCTGGGTACAAATAGAAACGATATCCCAACAACCCACAATTCCAGCTCTCCCCTTCCTAAAAACTTCCTGGACCATCGTCAAACAAATCTCCAATCCATTCACACGCCTTACCCTAGCAATATGGAAAAAATGGTCAACCTATCTCTCTCCCCCAGAGTCTCCAATGCTACCTTTTTTAGATCATCCATCTTTTAGACATGAAGATAAATATGCCCAGTTTGCTGGGTGGGATAGTAAGGGGATCTATCGTTTGAGGGACTTTTTAGTCAAAGACCAAATAATTAACGATTGAAGATATAAAATGGAAACAAATTTGGATAAATCCCCCCCTCCGAACAATATCGTCCCGCATACAGGAGTCAGCCCTCAAGGTTATATTAAGATGGTATATAACTCCAATTCAACTCTCGCATGCAACGACTTCAATCTCCCCACTGTGTTGGAGAGGATGCGATGAAAAGGGCTTTTACTTACATATGTGGTGGGAGTGTAAGGCCCTGAAGCAGTTCTGGGAAACTATCTTCAATATAATTTCTAAGGCCACTGATCAGATGATCTTTCCAGAACTAAGCCTGGCCCTGCTGTCCCTGCCCAACGCTCTAAACCCCTCCCTTACCCATAAAGAATTGGTATTTATCCTCCTTACGGCAGCTCGTTTAGAAATCGCCGAACACTGGAAGGATCCGAAGGGCCCTACACTCACTGCATGGAAAGGGAAAGTGTGGGATATAGCCTGCTCTGAAAAATTAACCTACCACCGCAGAGTCTCCTCGGGCCAACTTAGCTATGACCCATTCAATGAAATATGGTCTCCTTTTCTCAATTACATCAATGGTACAGATGTGGCATCCAACTCTGGTTTAACAAATCTTCCTCTGACCACAGTAAATTGAAGGAAACAAGCTTGGTTCGGCATCTACAGAAATCGTGTTTGTGTATTTATTAGAAACGCTGTCTGACTTGTATGTTTTTATATATATTTTTAACTTTTTTAAAACTGCTTTGTTAAATAGAGTTTAATAAATAAATATTTAAAAAAAAAGAAAAAAAAAGAAGGGAAGTTCCAGCTTCTCCTCCTGCTTCATCCGCTCCACATCTCGGGCAGCAGTGTCATTCACAGCACCTGAGGCCTCAGCCTCTTTCTTGCTCTCCCTGTCTCTCTGCACGGACCACTGGCCGATGGCTGGTTGGCCCCTGTGTGAACAGAGTGCTGGACTGGATGGACCCTTGGTCTGATCCAGCATCAGGGCACTTCTTAGGTTCTAATGATGGCAGTAATAGGTAAGGAAGTGGCATTTCTAGTTGTAGAATGCAAGAGGAGCCCGATCCAGAGGGTCAAGGAGAAAGAGAACAAGCAAATGCCCAGTACATACGTCACGCAGGTGACTGTTATCATTAGGCATGTGCTCCGCTCCAATTAGAAGCGCAGAAGCAGGAGCGAATTGGCCTGCTCCGCCTTGCCCAGAGGCAGAGTAGAAGCGGACCGCGGACGCCTAGAAGCAAGGCGAAGAAAAACGCCCATTTTCGGAGCGCTCCGGTTTCCGCGTTCCACTTCTATCGCCATCTTGAAACATTTCGCCCATAGGATTGCATTGCGGAAAAGAAAGGGGGTAACTGTGTTGTTTTTGAAGCTATCTTTCTAAAAATTCTTGTGCTTGGAGAGTCGTGAATGGGGGTCATTTTGAGACTACTCTCACCTCTCTGCGTGGTGCGGGTCATGCGCTAGAATATTTTTAAAAACCGGCGGGAAAAATACCTTTTCCGAAGGGCTGAGGGGCAGAGTCAACTCCCGGTCATGATCATATGATCCCAAAGTTGGAGGAGAGGAGAGGCAAAACGGGTAACTTGGGATTCTGGGAACTTCTCTTTCTTCATCTGAACGGGCTTTTCCCAGTGTTTTTTAAAACAGTAGCCCCACCAAATGCACAAACACAACCTGTGAAATCATATACTAAGCCAATAATAAGAGATAGAAACACAGCACTGCTACCCACCCTAACTTTGGGGAACAACTGAAAAGATGTGGTGCAAGGGGATGAGCTCCCCTAGGGCATCCCATGTGGACGTGCCCCCACTCTCTCCTGTACTTGGAGGGCCATTAGAGCCTTCCAAAGAGAGTAACCCGGTGGAGCAATGCCTATCATGAATTGAAGTGAGAGCTCCACTTTTCAGAGCTCTCGTGGTGGAGCAATGTCTTTCATGAGTTGAACTGACAGCCTTGCTTCTTAAAAGACTGGTTGACCAGTCAAATTGGCAGCTGCTGCTTCCCCCTCCCCTGGGCACGTCCCCCTATTGCTGGTAAAAGACAGATATAGCCTTTTTTAAAAAGTTCTTCTTGTATATTCAGCAACACTGCTGCTTTTAATTCCACCCCTCCTTTGTTTATTTATTTATTTATTCCATTTTATATGCATTACTGGCTTATCCTTGGCTCACTTCCTTATGCCCCCAGAAATGTCTGCTGCCTTCCTGCCTGCCTTCCCTCTCTCCTCCCCTGCCCGCCTCGCAGGGATGTTGTGTGTGTCTGGCTTTGACTCAGGGGAGAAGTCCTTCCTGCGCTCACTTGGAGTTTTGGAAGTTCCAAATCCATTTTTCAAGTGTGCAAGAAGATTCATACTCCCCAATTCATGGCATGTTGGGATTTCCTTTGAAATGGCCCCATTGAGATCTCTGCAGGTGTAAGCCCAGCCAAAAAACAGAGGATGATGGGACTGCCTTGAGTCTGGGCGTGCATCTGTATCCCTGGATAAGCTATCATGGTGGCGAGTTTGAGATTTCTAACATGCAAATTGACGGAGCTATCGAAAGGGGTGTGAATGGGGTGTTGGATTTTCATAAATTCCCCAAAAATCAGGGGATGATGGGACTACCTTGAGTCTTGGCGTGCATGTGTATCCCTGGATAAGCTGTCATGGCGGTGAGTTTGAGGTTTCTAACGTGCAAATTGACAGACCTATGGAAAGGGGTGTGAATGGGGTGCCCGATTTTCATAAATTCCCCCAAAATCAGGGGATGATGGGACTGCCTTGAGTCTTGGCATGCATGTGTATCCCTGGAAAAGCTGTCATGGTGGTGAGTTTGAGGTTTCTAACGTGCAAATTGACAGAGCTATGGAAAGGGGTGTGAATGGGGTGCCCGATATTCATAAATTCCCCAAAAAGCAGGGGATGATGGGACTGCCTTGAGTCTTGGTGTGCATGTGTATCCCTGGATAAGCTGTCATGGTGGTGAGTTTAAGGTTTCTAACTTGCAAATTGACGGAGCTATGGAAAGGGGTGTGAATGGGGTGCCCGATTTTCATAAATTCCCCCAAAATCAGGGGATGATGGGATTGCCTTGAGTCTTGGCGTGCGTGTGTATACCTCCATGAGGTGTCATGGTGCCAAACTTGAGGTTTCTAACTTTCACAGAAAAAAGTTGTATACTTTTTTAGCTTAATGCAAGCCTATGGGGGGGGGGAACGGAGCTCCGATCCGGAGCTCCGAGCGGAGCGGAGCGGACATGGGTGGAGCTGGGGCGGAGCGAAGCGGCCCGATCCGCAAATCGCGGATCTGGAAGTGAAGCGGAGCGGGGGGTCCGTGCACACCCCTAGTTATCATGGCCTGATGGAGGACATTAATGGAGAATGATCCCAGCGGCTCTTCTTCAATAACTCTGTTGTGGGGAAACACAGGATGCCACAGCTCTAGAGACACCATCAACACCTTCGTTGGGACGGAATTCTATCCGAAACCCACCCCCAGTCCATCTCACTCAGCGGCACCTTTTCCAGTTAAAGGGTCACCATTTACGGTTGGTGCTGACGTGGGAGAGACGGAGCATCACCCCTCCGCTTGGGGCAGAGCTCTGCTCTCCCACAACCGAGCCTAATTTGGGTCTTTAAGGAACTGGCACTTCCTAGGTTGCTGCCTGCAAAAAGCACGGACCCTCTGATGGCTTTTGGCACCAGCTGGCAATGGTATGCTATGGAGGTTATGTTTTTGTTTTTAAAGAGTTTTTCTGTTTAGCCGTGTCATTTTCATTTCAATTGGGCTCTTTTATTCACCCCCCCCGCAAATAATTTCATTGCCTTAGATTGTGAGCCCCCTGGGGGCAAAATTATTAATATTTAAAATCACTAGTATAAACTGTACTAAAATCCACGAGACAGATATTCCCCCACACCAGTGAGTCTATGAGCTCCATCACCCCAGCATTATAGCCCGCTGTCACGGTGCATTGCATACAAAGGACTCAGATGACGCCGTCTGATGTCCTGCCCTGATCTCGCCTCTTTCCCCCCTCTTTGCGAGGTTTCCAAGTGCAGGGAAATAATGGTTTTTCCAGCAATGCGCTTAACCCTCTACGTGTATTTTTATCCCATCGTACTCAATCTGATGTTCTGAGGGTGAGCAGCATTGCCGATGAAATGGAGGGGGCGTGCCAGGGTGAGGTGTCCCTGCAGACAACCAATAGACTGTAAGGGGAGGTACAAATGAGATCTATGGGGTGGGGAAAACAGCGATTCCGAGGAGAGGGGTGAAGATGAATGAAATGTAAGGCTTTGAAACGCTAAGTAAATGGAGGAGGATAATATGAGCGCAAATGTTCAGGTTTGATGGAGCTCTTTATGAAGCTCTGAAAAGAAGTCCCCATTACTGATTTTTGTCCTGATTATGGCTATGAAAGAAAAAGATAAAAATCCTCTCTTTCTCCACTTGGGGCGTGCCTATCACAGGAACTATCTACTTGACAGTTGAAATAAATAACCACACAGTTCAACTTTGCTTGTAAAGCTGGCAACACGGACTAGTATGAGCACTGTTACATTAATATGTATGTGTGTTTTAAAGAAAATTCGGGACAATGTAGAACCTCAGTGCCCATTCAACAAACAGTTCATATTCGTGTGTGATTGTGATCAGATCCATGTTTGCAGCTTTAGCACCTTATATGTCAGGGAGAAATCAGGCATGCTCATTGTGCATTGAAGTCAAGAAATGGGCAACACATTCAAACAAACATATAGTAAAGTAAACAAATGCTTCTCTTCTAGGTGCTTGTTTACCCTGACTTAAATGTGCATATTCGTGTTTCAAGACAAGGTGTTTCAGGAGACATGTCCAGTCCCCCTGTTGCATCCTCCTCTGCTGCCTCATTCCTTCCCCCCCCCCTCCCGATTTGTCTCTTGTATGAATCTGCGGAGCGCCGCATATAAAATGTATAGCTTCCCTCATCTCTCCTCTGTATCATTGTATCATTGTATACACATATATGCACATGTGGACATTAATAACTGCACTACCAAAAAAAAAAAAATTCAGGAGATAAATCGCTGCCTAAATTCGGATCAATGAAAATTCGGGTTTATATTCAATGAGGAGCAATCCCGTTGTCGTATAGACGGGGGCTAGGATACCATTTGGTTTAGGACTTACTGCTATTATCTGGGGTAACTATTTCTAGGGCAGACTATTTATTTATTTATTTATTTATTTATTTATTTATTTATTTATTTATTTATTACATTTTTATACCGCCCAATAGCCGAAGCTCTCTACGATCTTACGTTGTTGTCTTCTCCTGAGTTCCACCCTCTATGGCCTCCTTGGCTTGCTCCTTGATACCTTCCATTGTCTTTGTGACAGTCATCTAAATTTTGGTGCTGCCTGACTCCTCTATCATCGCTGTGTGAAACCATTCACGCCTCCCATCAGACGAGTGTTTTATAGCATGCTCATTACCGGGCACTCACAGATTTTCAAGGGACCTTTTTACAATGCTGTCCGTCTCCTGTGCGTCTCCCGCTCTCCTGTTCATTATCCCATTGCAAAAAAAGACCCGGAAAATCCAACTTTTTTAGCTGTGGCGAAACGTGCCGCCATTTCCTGCTGTGTGCAGAAGTAGCGAGATAAAAATGCCAACTATGGGCCACGTGGTCGTCGTTTGCTTCCTCTTTCTTCCCTGTGTGAAGAAAGAGGAGGCTGATCGTCCCTATTGTGGGACAGAGAAGTGATGGTAGGGAAACACAATTTCCCTACTGACCAATGGGCCGGTCTGCCTACCCAATCTCCGTGTCGGTATCGCCAGACTTCTGGCCTTGTCTTGATGTCTAACAGGTATCTGCCCTCAGCTTCCTGACCCAACTGGACTGGTGATAACAGCTATAACTATAAAATAAAAATATTCTAAATAAATAAATAAATAATAAACTTGGTCTGGCCTGGATTCTCAGTCTGTCGGTTCCACAGGGCCTGGCTAGACGGGGCGATGTCCCAGGGATCGCCCTGGGATCATCCCTCTGCGTCCAAATGATGCACAGGGCATCCCAGGAGCAGGGAGGGATGATTCCTCCCTTTCCCCAGGATATCGCCCTACCCTTTCATACCCTTTCGGGATCATCCCCAGACCGCAGTACGTGTAGCCTGCCATCATGGTTTTGTCCCGGCTCCTCGCAAGTAAACGCAAGGAACCAGGAACCGGGCACGGGGCAAGGAGCTCCTCAGGAGCTCTGTGCCCATCGAGGGTGGTGGTGGGGGCGCGTGAGGATTTTTTTTTAAAAAAAACCTTAACAGTTTCGTTTGAGCGCACGTGCACTCCTTTTCTTTAAAAAAAAAAATCCAAAATGGCGGGCACGATGTCCTCTTCCTCCTGGGATGTCGTGCGCCGTGTGTAGACGAAGGGGACGATCTCGTGATCATAAAATCATGAGATCATCCCCTACACCCCCCCTCGTCTAGCCATGCCCCCAGTAGATCTGCTCTGCTCTTACACTCTTGCGTTTGTCCCTGCTTTTGCTCTGCTACTTCAGCTGTGATCTAGCAAGTGTCACCTACATGCCTGCATTTGAGAGAGCCTCATATAGCTTACAATTCAGCTGACTGCTGGGTATTATCTGGGGCTGATTTTCCAGGAGCCCACTTGCGTTTTGCTTACTGTGATGCATATGGCGAGTTCAGATTTATGGGGGATATGGGCGTCTTCTCTCTTGGTGCACAGAAGTGCGTTGCTGATCATAATTACAGCTCTCATGAAGACTTTCTTCATTGCCTCATCCTGGAAGGAGGGGAAATTAGAAGACATTCAGGTGGAACACACACGCACGCACAAGTAATACACAGTGGTGGTGAGGAGAGAATAAATCATGGAATATATTAGAGAGGGAGACAGATAGTTTTGCCTTAACTGGGAATGGCGGGAGAGGAGATAAATGTTAAAACACATTAAAACTGATTAAAAACATACCATACATAATTAAAACATCTTTAAAACATCCTTAAAACATCCTAAAAAACATTCTAAAATTTCACTGGATAGGCCTGCTGGAATAGATCAGTCTTTATTGCTTTTTTAAATTCTAAACGCCTGTCAAGTTGACAAATCTCCTCCGGCAGGCCGTTCCACAGTCTGGGAGCAGCAGAGGAAAAGGTCCCCTGGGTAATACCTGTCAGCCTAGTTGTGGCTGGCTGAAGGAAATTCTTCCCAGAGGACCTGAGTGCATGGGGCGGATTGTACGGGAGAAGGCGATCCCGCAGGCAGCCTGGACCCAAACCATGTAGGGCTTTATACGCAGAGACACACACCACTCTTCTATAAAACAAAAAGCTACAAAATCCTGCCATGAAATTTGGATTTCAAATCTCCTGGACTTCGTGTGTGTGTGTGTGTGTGTGTGTGTGTCCCTCTGTGATTGTTCCAATTCTGCTTCAGATTTAAGCACCACAAAGATTAATACAGAGGGCCTAAAAGGGGGGGGTGCTCCTGGGGGCTGCCTTCACAGCACTGGGTTGATGCCGCCCCCTCTTCAACCCTGCGTTTCCCCTCTCCTGAGGTGGCATCGAGTAGTCCTGATGCTGAGGAGGCAGCGTGGGGGTTTCTGGGTGGCCATCCTGGCCCCCAGCTACACAGAGGCGCTTTGAAGCTGGAAGGATCCTTGCACCTGTATTTGCCTTCCTTCCCGGGGGTTGCACAGAAAAGAAGGCAAGTGAGATTTTTCAGATGGGGGTTGACTGGTCCTCCCAACTTATCCTATTGATTTCTTTTTTTAAAAAAAGAAATGGGGGGGTTAGAAAGGAACAAGGCCGTTCCTCCTGGGGGGGGGAGCAACAGGGCTGTCCCTCCCCCACTTTTTTATTTAAAGATCCCAAAATGCGGAGCTCAGCATATTCAGGGAGGTTGACCAGTCCACCCATTTATATTTATATTTGTTTCTGCAGAGCTCTGCAGATTTAGATGATTAAAAATAAAAGGGGGGAAGAGGAATGGCAATGCTCCTCTCCTCCCCCCCCCATTTTTATGGTTTCTTTTAGTTTTTTTAAAAAAATTTAAGAGCCTCGGAGCTGCCTCCACTGACAAAAAAGTCGGATTTCTTTGGAGCGGATTTTCCAGGGTTTTCCCCCGGATGGCTTCGCATTTGCGGATGTGTCATCTGGAACGATGTGTATTTACGGCAGTGTAAACAGCGGTATAGACAAGCCCCAGGTCACGGTGCCGCCCCTGCTCTCTTCTTAGTGGAAGGCGACCAATCACTGGTCGCCTTCCACCAGGATCCGGCCCCGGATTGATGGCAGAACGACGTTACATGGCGGAAGTGCCCTGTTGATGTTGCTCCCTTTGAAAAAGTCAGGGTAAATTCAAATAGCAGCATGGTGCGGAATCCCTACGGTGGCTACGAACCTGCGCCAACATCATCTAACCGATGGGGCACAGATTCACAGCCAACATAGGGTTCCCTGCCCCCCCCGTGTAGATAGCCCCCAGCGCATCCTGCAAGGGATGAACCCCCTCACAAATTAAAAGAACAAATGAAGGGGCTGGAGGGCTGTGTGGGGCCCCCACCCCCCACCCCAGGCCAACACACAGCCCAGCTACGCCTCCCCAGGCCATGGGATCAGCAAGAGTACCTTGTTTTCACCACGGAACTGAAAGAGGATCTCCGACACAATGAACTCTATTAAAGTCAGCATCTCCTCCGGTTTTGCCCCAAGGCTGCTTGTCCATAGCTCAATATCAAGGTGGTTCAAATCTGCCTCTCGGAGATATTCCTTGACTCCTAGAGCTAAAGGGGGGAAACGATGTATGTGAGAATTTACAGAAGGTTAAGTTCCCGCTTGAGTTAATTTGGAACTTTTTTCATAAATGCCAAGAAGTTAGCAACCGGTTCTAGTTTCAGCTCACGAATATGACTTGTCTTTAAGAGACTCCACATAACCTGTTCAGAACCCCCACACTCATTGAGACTGCAACAAATCTAAAACGTCAGTTAATCTGGTATAACGCCTTGAGTGGTTCAACCCTTAAAGGCGCCCTAAAAATAATTATAAATACATACAGAAAAGCTGCTGAACTCCTTCACATGGCTGCACCAAAATGCAGAGGGAGCGGGCAATGGAAGGGAGAGGGAGACCAGGCCCAGAGGAAGGCTAAGCTAGTGCTCGTAATGCTAAACTATGGTTTACTGTTACATCCGAACTAGCCCAGTATAAGGCAGTTTCATATGTATATGGATTAGGGGTGTGCACGGCCCCCCTGCTCCGCTTCACTTCCAGATCCACGATTTGCGGATCGGGCCGCTTCGCTCCACCCCCACTCTGCCCATGTCCACTCCGCTCCACTCGGAGCTCCGGATACGGATCGGAGCTCCGTTTCCCCCCCCCATAGGCTTGCATTAAGCTAAAAAAGTATACAACTTTTTTTCTGTGAAAGTTAGAAACCTCAAGTTTGGCACCATGACACCTCATGGAGGTATACACACGCACGCCAAGACTCAAGGCAGTCCCATCATCCCCTGATTTTGGGGGAATTTATGAAAATCGGGCACCCCATTCACACCCCTTTCGATAGCTCTGTCAATTTGCACGTTAGAAACCTCAAACTCGCCACCATGACAGCTTATCCAGGGATACACATGCATGCCAAGACTCAAGGCAGTCCCATCATCCCCTGATTTTTGGGGAATTTATGAAAATCAGGCACCCCATTCACACCCCTTTCGATAGCTCTGTCAATTTGCACGTTAGAAACCTCAAACTCGCCACCATGACAGCTTATCCAGGGATACACATGCATGCCCAGACTCAAGGCAGTCCCATCATCCTCTGTTTTTTGGCTGGGCTTAAACCTGCAGACATCTCAATGGGGCCATTTCAAAGGAAATCCCAACATGCCATGAATTGGGGAGTATGAATCTTCTTGCACACTTGAAAAATTGATTTGGAACTTCCAAAAGTCTAAGTGAGCGCAGGAAGGACTTCTCCCCTGAGTCAAAGCCAGACACACACAACATCCCTGCGAGGCGGGCAGGGGAGGAGAGAGGGGAGGCGGGCAGGAAGGCAGCAGACATTTCTGGGGGCATAAGGATAAGCCAGTAATGCATATAAAATGGAATAAATAAATAAATAAACAAAGGAGGGGTGGAATTAAAAACAGCAGTGTTGCTGAATAAACAACAAGAAGAACTTTTTAAAAAAGGCTATATCTGTCTTTTACCAGCAATAGGGGGACGTGCCCAGAGGAGGGGGAAGCAGCAGCTGCCAATTTGACTGGTCAACCAGTCTTTTAAGAAGCAAGGCTGTCAGTTCAACTCATGAAAGACATTGCTCCACCACGAGAGCTCTGAAAAGTGGAGCTCTCACTTCAATTCATGATAGGCATTGCTCCACCGGGTTACTCCCTTTGGAAGGCTCTAATGGCCCTCCAAGTACAGGAGAGAGTGGGGGCACGTCCACATGGGATGCCCTAGGGGAGCTCATCCCCTTGCACCACATCTTTTCAGTTGTTCCCCAAAGTTAGGGTGGGTAGCAGTGCTGTGTTTCTATCTCTTATTATTGGCTTAGTATATGATTTCACAGGTTGTGTTTGTGCATTTGGTGGGGCTACTGTTTTAAAAAACACTGGGAAAAGTTCGTTCAGACTAAGAAAGAGAAGTTCCCAGAATCCCAAGTTACCCGTTTTGCCTATCCCCTCCTCCAACTTTGGGATCATGTGATCATGACCGGGAGTTGACTCTGCCCCTCAGCCCTTCGGAAAAGGTATTTCTCCCGCCGGTTTTTAAAAAAATTCTAGCGCGCGACCCTCACCACACAGAGAGGTGACAGTAGTCTCAAAACGACCCCCATCCACGACTTTCCAAGCACAAGAATTTTTAGAAAGATAGCTTCAAAAACAACACAGTTACCCCCTTTCTTTTCCGCAATGCAATCCTATGGGCGAAATGTTTCAAGATGGCGATAGAAGCAGAACGCGGAAACCGGAGCGCTCCGAAAATGGGCGCTTCTCTTCGCCTTGCTTCTAGGGGTCCGCAGTCCGCTTCTACTCTGCCTCTGGGCACGGCGGAGCAGGCCAATTCGCTCCTGCTTCTGCGCTTCTAATCGGAGCGGAGCACATGCCTAATATGGATGGAATAGCTAATATCACAATGACTGGGTTCAGACAGCATGATAAACCCCACACAAGGGTTGAGTATGGGTTGAGTGTGGGTTGTCAACAACAACAGTTTATTGCGGTCAATAGACCATTCCAGCAAACAAGTACCGTAAGGGAAAGTTGAAAAGAACTTTGAAGAGAGAGTTCAAGAGGGCGTGAAACCGTTCAGAGGTAAACGGGTGGGGTCCGCGCAGCCCGTGGACGGTGTTGGGCCGGTAGCGGCCCCCGGCACGCCGGGACCTCTCGGAGTCGGGTTGCTTGGGAATGCAGCCCAAAGCGGGTGGTAAACTCCATCTAAGGCTAAATACCGGCACGAGACCGATAGTCAACAAGTACCGTAAGGGAAAGTTGAAAAGTGTGGGTTGTCGTTGAACCGTGGGTTGTGTTACAAAGTAGCTTGTGACTCCATTTTGAAGCAGCCAAAACCCCACCTGCAGCAGGAATGAGACTGAGAGTATTCACACAAGGATAGATCAACTAACAGAAGTATAGTAATAGTAAGATCAAGTAATAGAAGTATCGCTTCCAAATCACGTGAGGTACTGGTTCCTCTCTATTCAGCCCTGGTTAGGCCTCATCTAGAGTATTGCGTCCAGTTTTGGCTCCACAATTCAAGAAGGATGCAGACAAGCTGGAGCGTGTTCATAGAAGGGCAACCAGGATGATCAGGGTTCTGGAAACAAAGCCCTATGAAGAGAGATTGAAAGAACTGGGCATGTTTAGCCTAGAGAAGAGAAGATTGAGGGGAGACATAATAGCACTCTTCAAATACTTGAAAGGTTGTCACACAGAGGAGGGCCAGGATCTCTTCTTGATCATCCTAGAGTGCAGGACACGGAATAACGGGCTCAAGTTAAAGGAAGCCAGATTCCAGCTGCACATCAGGAAAAACTTCCTGACTGTTAGAGCAGTATGACAATGGAACCAGTTACCTAGGGAGGTGGTGGGCTCTCCCACACTGGAGGCCTTCAAGAGGCAGCTGGACAATCCTCTGTCAGGGATGCTTTAGGGTGGATTCCTGCATTGAGCAGGGGGTTGGACTCAATGGCCTTGTAGGCCCCTTCCAACTCTGCTATTCTATGATTCTATGATTCTAATCATTTTCTGATAGACTTCTTCAAATGCATTCCCCAGAGACAAAGGTGGGGGTAAAATTAAGCAGAATATGAATGCTGGATGGCAAGAGTACATGTTCAGCCCTGTTGCTGAACTCCAGCCTGAACATGTCTTTAAAGCCATCATTGTTGTGTAGTCATCTTTTGTAAAGAGAATGTTTTCAGAAAGTACAGCCATCATCCCCAGTCACCCTCTTTTGTTATCTCTCTCTCCCATAGCAGCATCACCTCCAGTGCTTATGAGCAGTGATGCCACTGCTTTTCTTTAGATCATATAAAGACCCTCAGGTTTTAGAGAAGGAGGGCTGGCTCTCTCTCTTTTACCCGAAGCACAGGGCCATACTACCGAATCCTGCTTGCGAGAGCAAGCTGCCATTGGTGAGTGCTTTGCCTCCCCTATCCAAGGGTCCCTTTATGCTTTTCCTCTTCACCTGAGACCAGGAGTTGCAACGCTCACCATTTCATGTCTACAGAAAAGGGCTCCAGCCCAAGGAAAGGTATATTGCCTTTAAGGATTCCTTCCCTCTACTCTTTCCCCTGCTGTCTGTGTATGCTCTTAAATCTCAGAAAGTCTATTTTTCAGTCTTGAAACTTCTTCTAAGCTTCCACTTGCTCATCTAATTTCCCCCAAAATGAGCTTGTGCATTTGTATCAATTTCAACCTCAATAAATTGTTACACGGTAGCTTCTGTGAGCAGTACTGACTCCATTTTGAAGCAACCCAAAACCCCACCTACAGACTGAGAGCATTCACAAAAGGCCTGGGTCAAGTAACCATTTCCTGATAGACGTCTTCAAATGCCTTCCCCAGAGACAAAGGTAGGGGTAAAACTAAGCAGAATATGAATGCTGGATGGCAAGAGTCATACCTGGTCATACACGTGCTGATGCAGCCCTGTTGCTGAACTCCAGGCTGCATTAAGTACAGCCGTCATCCCAAATCACCCTCTTTTGTTCCCATAGCAAGTTGATCTTTAGATAAGATCATACAAAAACCCTCAGGTTTGGGGGGAGGGAGAAGGAGGCTAGCGCTCTCGCTCTCTCTTGAACCAGAAACACAGAATATACTACACATTCCAGCTTGCACGAGCAAGCTGCCATGGGTGAGTGCTTCGAGCAAGCTGCCATGGATGAGTGCTTCGCCTCGCTGTATTCTTTTCCTCTTCACCTAAGACCAGGAGTTGCAACGCTCCCCAGTTCCTGTCTACAGGAAAGGGCTGCAGCCCAGGGAAAGGTATATTGCTTTTAAAGATTCCCTCTACACTTTCCCCTGCTGTCTCTGTGTGTATGCTCTTAAGTCTCAAAAGGGCTATTTTTCAGTCTTGAAACTTCTTCTAAGCCTCCACTTGCTCAGCTAATTTCCCCAAAACTAGCTTGTGCCTTTGTATTTGTTTCAACCTCAATAAATGTGCCATTGTGGCGTTATGCCCTGCAGTGCTGTAAGTTTCTTGAGTAAGAATTGCCATACTTAGCCACAATAGACGCTCTATTGCCAATGTCAAAAGATTCCTTATAAGCGGGTGTAAGTCTCATTAGAACGTGTGCAAGTTTGTACACGGGTCTAATGAGAGCACATCACGTAACAAAATGTGCCATTGTGGCGTTATCCTCTTCAATGGTGTAGATTTCTTGAGTTAGAATTGCCTTACTTAGTCACAGACGCTCTATTGCCAACGTCAAAAGATTCCTTTTAAGCGGATGTAGGTCTCCATCGAACGTGTGCAAGTTTGTACACGGGTCTAATGAGAGCCCATCACATAACAGTTGTCATTGAAGCGTGGGTGATCATGTTGTCTGAACCCAGCCATGCTAACAAACTGTAGTTTATTAACCACAAACAACCCATGGAAAGAACTCATGTTTGTTGTGGGGTGCTGTACTGTGAGGTTTTTCAGCTGGATTCAGACAGCATGATAACCCACATTTTAACAACAACCCACTGTTTAACGACAACCCACACTGAACCCATAGCCAACCCGAGTGTAGGTTATCGTGTTGTCTGAACCCATTCTGTCAGGATTTCCCCATGTCCTAGTTCTAAGTGCTTGTAATGCCATTTTGTAATTTGGTAGCCTTACCTCAGATGTTTCGGATTGCAGAGATCTCCTTCCTGGTATCATGTGACCATAATTTCTCAGCACATCCAGGGTCTCAGCCAGGTGGCAAAACGCAACCAAGCCAATGGCTTCTGCGATTCCCTGAACAAAATGACACATGTCAGTGATGATATCTCCCCTTCACAATCCTTGTAGATGACAGTGACCCTGTTCAGATGACACATTCCTTACTCCATTTCCTCTTTAGTCCCCACCAGGGGTAATGTCAACAGAGAGCCAGGTTCGTTGTTTGTTTGTCTTCCTTTGAAGACAAACTTCCTTTGACGGTAACTCATTTTCTTAGGTTGTATCCAATGATTGTCTAACTTAAGTCTCACTTATTTCAATGGGCCTTCTCTAAGTAGGAGTAGGATCTTAGCCAGGCAATTAACCAGGCCGTTCCACAGTCTGGGAGCAGCAGAAGAAAAGGTCCTCTGGGTAACAGTTGTTAATCTAGTTTTTGCTAGCTGAAGTGGATTCTTCCCAGAGGACCTGAGTGTGCGGGGCGGATTGTACAGGAGAAGGCAAACTTAAAGAAGGGGACTGAAGAGGATCTCCTGGGGCAGGTATGCCACTACATTGGTGTCACAATCGAGAAGGCCCTGCCACTTGGGCCTACCTGCCACACTGCAGTTGGCGGGGTGACCAGGAGTTGGACCTCCGATGGTGGTCTTTGTGCAAAGGAGCGAAAATATCAGAGGTGGCGGTACTTAAGATACCCAGATCCCAAGATGATGATGATGATGATGATGATGATGATGATGATGATGATGATTATATTGCATTTTCATACCACCCAATAGCTGAAGCTCCCTGGGCAGTTCACAAAAACTAAAACAATTCAAAGTGAAAAACAAACAGTATAAAAACATGATAAAAATACACATTAAAACGAATTAAAACATACCATACATGATTAAAACATCCTGAAAACATTCTAAAATTTCATTGGATAGGCCTGCCAGAATAGGTCAGTCTTTATTGCTTTTTTAAATTCTAAAAGACTGTCAAGTCGACGAATCTCCTCCGGCAGGCCATTCAACAGTCTGGGAGCAGCAGAAGAAAAGGTCCTCTGGGGCCATAGCTAGACCTAAGGTTTATCCCTGGATCGTGCAGGGGTCAAACCTGTTCATCTAGGTGACACACAGGGGATCCAGTGCTCAAGCAGGGGCGAACCCTGGATGATCCCAGGATAAACCTTAGGTCTAGCTGTGGCCTCAGTAACAGTTGTTAATGTAGTTTTTGCTAGCTGAAGTGGATTCTTCCCAGAGGACCTGAGTGTGCAGGGCAGATTGTATGGGAGAAGGCGATCCCACAGGTAGACTGGACCCAAACCATGTAGGGCTTTAAAGGTAATAACCAACACTTTGTACTTTTCCTGGAAACTAATCAGCAGCCAGTGAAGAGATTTTAAAACTGGTGTAATGTGCTCACCCCTAGGTGTACCAGTGACCAGCCTAGCTGCGATATTTCGGACTAATTGAAGTTTCCAGACTAGGCACAGAGGTAGCCCCACGTAGAGTGCGTTACAGAAATCGAGCCTCGAAGTTACCAGCACGTGCACGACCGTCTTTAGGTCTTCCAACTCTACGAAGGGACGCAGCTGGCGTATCAGCCGAAGCTGATCGTAGGCATTCTGGGCTGTCATTTGGAGCTACGGATCCAGAATCACCAATTTAGGGTTAAAAGGTTAAGCTAAAGGAAGCGCCCAATATTTGAGGCAGCAAGGAGAATGGGCAGCCATTTAGCAGAGAAGAAAACCTTTGGAGGGCGATCAGAGATGGAGGAAGTAAAGATCACAGGCACAGAATATCACAAAACAGGCAGAAAAATAGTTAGGGCACGACTGCAGAGAGCTTTAAAGAGAAGAGATTTGAAGAAGCACCACGTTTTAAAATCAGTTTTATGTATTTTATAGTATTTTTATATTTGACGTTGTTCCCCGCCTCGATCCAGGGAGGGAGAGGTGGGTAAGAAATAAATCATCATCATCGTGGGAAAATGGTGACGGATTTTGACACCGGGCAGAGATGACAGCACTGTGTCCGGGTTTGGATTTTTAGTGTCCATAGTTTCTATGTTACCCAGTCTAGTGTAACTATTGCAAGAAGTTACATCAGCCACTTAAAGGTCAGAAGATAATTGGATAATTGGTTAACGACCTGACAAGTGTGATTGATTGATAATTAAGCTGTAAATTTGTAGAGAAAGATACTGCTATGTATATAAGTCTTGTGTAAAGAGCGTGTCTTTAACTCTCCTGTGTGAATATGACGTTGTTGTGAGTATACTGTATAATATTGTAAATATGATCTCTATGTCTTTAACTCAGTAAAATATTGCTGAAGAAAATACTGTTGCTGTCGATTATCTCTGTGGCTGTCTTTGCTTTCTCTGAGCCTGCCTGGAACGCTGTATACTTTGCTAATCTCTCCAACTGGAGAGGAATTTTATCCGGACAACCCCAACACACTGAGGGGTTACCTGGCCAGGGCAAAGGGAAGATGGCTGTCAATGCCAGCCAAAGGAAGCACGAACCAGCTTTCCTTAAATGGACAATTGGAAAGACTTAAAGTATTTGTCTCTTTGTCTTGGGGGGAAGGGGCATCTTTATGACCACAGGCAGAAAGCGCGCCGTGGTATTATCTGCAGTGTTAGGAAATTGGCTTTGGTCTGTCTGTGTCACACGCCGATGGACATCCCCCTAAAACCCGGCTTCTCCGTGTTTGAAATAAACATACTTCTGGGTTGGGGAGTGTGGGGGCAGACTAGAGCTACACATCATCCACCTGGCAGGTGCTGCCCAACAAATGAGGGAGGTTTGTTTTCCACCCCTGTCCAGGCTTCCCCCGGCTAGAGCATCATTCTGAATAGAAAGGAACTAACACACTAGAAACAGTAGTTTCTTCAAGGAACCGTAGAGACTCGCTCCCCACGAGAGTGCCCCAAGAGTGCAAATAATAAGCCCCCGTCCGTCGGGGAATTTGAGCTCCACCCCTCCCTTTCTTCTTTTCTGCCACTTCTCCCTGCTCGCAATGACAGCCTCCCCTCGTCCCGATCCCACGGAAGATCGCTACTTTGATACAATGCAAATGCGCAGTTGTACAATTCCACGGGAAAGCTTAATACTCCCGGGTTGCAACTCTGAAAACGCTCACATTCAGAAATGCACAAATGTACAAAGCAAAAAAAGAATATTTTTGTTGTTGAAAGTAGCAGAGGTACATGTCAAATAGGGGGAAATAGAGGTACGGGGAGAATGCTCAATTTTCCATGAAGAAGGAAATAACCCAAATGATTCAGGACAACAACAACAACAACAACAACAACAACAACAACAACAACAAATAATAATAATAATAATAATAATAATAATAATAATAATAATAATAAATTTCTTACCCGCCTCTCCACTTGGATCGAGGCAAGGAACAACAGTGAATATAAAGCACATAAAAACCGATTAAAAACATAGTATACATGATTAAAACATCCTTAAAACTAGGGGTGTGCACGGACCCCCCGCTCCGCTTCACTTAGAGATCCGCCATTTTTGGAGCAGCCCACTTCGCCCCGCCCCCACTCCGCCCACTTCCGCTCCGCTCCGCTCGGAGCTCCGGATCCAGATCCGGAGCTCCGTTTTCCCCCCCCCATAGGGTTGCATTGAAAGCTAAAAAAGTATACAACTTTTTTTCTGTTCAAGTTAGAAACCTCACGTTTGGCACCATGACACCTCATGGACGTATACATACGCACGCCAAGTTTCAAGCAAATCCCATCATCCCCTGATTTTTGGGGAATTTATGAAAATGGGGCACCCCATTCACACCCCTTGGGATAGCTCCGTCAATTTGCATGTTAGAAACCTCAAACTCGGCACCATGAAAGCTTATCCATGTGTCCACATGGACGCCCAGACTCAAGGCAGTCCCATCATCCCCTGATTTTTGGCGCGGCTCTAACCTCTAACGCACCACCCATAACCCTAATTCACACCCCTTTCGATAGCTCCGTCAATTTGCACGTTAGAAACCTCAAACTCGGCACCATGATAGTTTATCCATGTGTCCACATGGACGCCCAGACTCAAGGCAATCCCATCATCCCCTGATTTTTGGCACCCCAAATCAAGTCCCATTCTACAACTACGTCAATTTGCACGTTAGAAACCTCAAACTCGGCACCAGGACAGCTTACCCATGTGTCCACATGGATGCCAAGTTTCAAGGCAATCCCATCATCCCCTGATGTTAGGGGAAGTTTTGAAAATCGGGCACTCCAGTATGTCAGGGATTTAAAGTTGCAATGCAGACAGCTCAATGGGGCCAGTTCAAAGGAAATCCCAACATGCCATGAGATAACCCTAAATCTTCTTCCACACTTGAAAAATGGATTTTTGAACTTGATAAAGTCTAAGTGAGCGCAGGAAGGACTTCTCCCCTGAATCAAAGCAAGACACATACACCATCCCTGCAAGGCGGGAAGGGGAGAAGGGAGGGAAAGCAGGCAGGCAGCATGCATTGTAGTGCCGCAAGGATGGCTTGAGCACTAACGCATAGCAAACCAACCCGTAAGCGGGCGCAAGGAGCAAGTGAGGCAAAGATGGCTGGTTGTTTCTTTCTAAGCCAGCAGTTACGCATTGAGGGGCACAGAGGACGACGACTGGGAGCAAGCGTGCCGGAGGGTGCTGGGCACGAACCGCAAAGCCCATCTCCCAGGCACCAGGTGGGCAGAGAGGCAGGCAGAGCAGGTGAGGAGTCAGTCCTGGCAGATGCCCCACCACAGCAGCACCCCAGGGGAGGCGGGCAGACAGGCAGGCAGGCAGGCAGGCAGGCTGCGGGCATTTCTTGGGGCACAAGGAAGTGAGGCAAGGATGGCTGGTTTCTAAGCCAGCACTGCAGTTAGTCACGCATTGCAAACGCAAACCATCCCAGCGAGTCGGTCACCGAGGAGGACAGGCTAGCAGAGGGACAGGCAGAGTGACATGTCATAGATCTAGTATTGGGGAGGAGTCAGTCCCGGCAGATGCCCCACCACAGTAGCACCCTGGGTGGGCATTGGAAAACGCCATCTTGTGGGTCCATACTTCCCCCACCCCATTTCCGGCAGGGTTGCCTGCCTAACCCTTGTGGGGATGGGAGATGGAGAGCTTAGAGTGGCAGTGCCAGCAGCAGTCTTCGGCTTTCCCCTGGAACCAGTCACCTTGCCCGCCTCTTTCCCCAGCAAGACCGACTGGTGCTTCCTCTGAAGATGCATCTTCATGCTGCTGGTTCCATAATGCCCTGTAGATGAACCCCTGCTTAGGCTGAGTTTGCAGTGGCGACAGACAGCAAAGCGGGGATCCGCTCCCAACTCAAAGTGGTCCCACATGATGCTTGTCTTTCGCTTCCATGGTGACACCACCAATTGCCCGCCTGAGCTCTCTGGTGTTGCCACAGAAACAGGGGTGGCAGCGGAAGAGGGGTGGGATGAGACTGGGGAGAGAGCCTCGGCCTGCTGCTGCTCCTCCTCAGCCCCCACATCCTGGAGGACCACCGCCTCTTCCTCCTCCCCCTCCACTGTGCTGAGGACCTCGTCTAGGTCCATCAGCGGGCTCATGGGCTCAAAGGATAATGAAGGAGATACTCTTCCTCCTCCTCTAATGGCACTGCTGCCACCTGCCTCTTGCAACCTGCCTCTTGCTGCCACCTGCCTCTTGCCACCTGCCTGCTTACTGGTGCCAGCCTGAGCCTTGCTGCTTTCAGCACGCCTGCTCCCTCTTCTCATGATGACTAATAAAATATTAATACTACTAATAATATGTATGAGAATATACTAATATATATACTACTAAGAATATGTAAAAGAATATAATAATATGTTTAAGAATATTACTAATAAATGTAGGGAAATGGGACAAGTGTGTGTATGCTTTCAAAAGAAAGCTTTCACAAAAGCAGAAGGAACACAGTCAGGCTTTAATAGAGAGAAGGGGGGGGACAACCAACCCAACCAACTAAACACACACTCCAAAATTTAAAAATAAAGTTTATATTAAGTCAAAGTAAGGGAAAAACACAGGGCAAACTAAGCTATAAGTCAGAAAGAAGCAAACAAACACACACACACGCGCCAAGCAAAATCCTAATCTATCTCCAAAGTCCAAACAAACACACAGCAGCCAGCAGCACTAACTAACTAAGTCTTCCCTCCACGAACGCCAACCCACAAAGAGACACAAAGCAGAAAGCTCTCAGGGTGGGTCTGCCTTAGTCCCCCCTCCAATGCTGGGATTGGAGCATGATGGTTCATGAGGTGATCAATTCTCATCAGGATTGGGAGTTGAATGTGCCTGTCATCACTTAAAAAAAAAATAAAAAAACCCAAACCCCGATTTTCAAAAAAAAGTTGCACGTGAACCACAGGACGCAGAAAGTTGAGAGTAGTCTCAAAATGACCTCCATCCACGACTGTCTAAGCACAAGAATTTTCAGAACAATAGCTTAACCCCCCCCCCCAGTTATCCCCGATTCTTTCCCGCAATGCAATCCTATGGGCGAAAAGCCGAAAATCACCGTTTGAGCCGCGCTGTTGACCCGATTTTTAAAAAATTCTAGCACGTGACCCGCACGACGCAGAGAGGTGAGAGTAGTCTCAAAATGACCCCCATCCACGACTCTCTGTGCACAAGAATTTCCAGAACGATAGCTTCAAAAACAACCCAGTTATCTGCGATTATTTGCAGCAATGCAATCCTATGGCGAAATGTTTTCAAGATGGCGACCGGAGTGCTCCACCTGAACTAGGAGCTCCGAAAAATGGGCGCTTCTCTTCACCTTGCTTCTAGGGGTCCGCGGTCCGCTCCTACTCCGCCTCTGGGTAAGGCGGAGCAGGCCAATCCGCTACTGCTTCTCCGCTCCTAATCGGAGCGGAGCACATGCCTACTTAAAACAGCCTAAAAATGTTCTAAAATTCCACTGGATGGGCCTGCAGGAATAGATCAGTCTTTATTGCTTTTTTAAATGCTAAAAGACTGTCAAGTTGACGAATCTCCTCCGGCCGGCCATTCCACACTCTGGGAGCAGCAGAAGAGAAGGTCCTCTGGGTAATGGTTGTCAGCCTTGAAGACTGTCTATGAGAGCTTCTCACCACCACAATTTTGCCCCATTCCAGCAAACCGTCTGGACTTACAGTTTCCTACCTGTTTTTATTCTAAACATCAGAGAAGCTAAATAACAGAAACGTCAGAGAAGCAACGTAACGCAGCAATAAAGAAGCAAGTAATCATGGTTTTTAATGGGAATGGACTAGGAGAAGGAGTGAAGGGGCAAGAGAAGGGGTAGCCCCACCTGTTGACCATGTTACAACCAGATCACAGAGGCATGCCCAGGATTTAATGCAGAGGAATTGCAGAAGATGACTCTACAGTACAGTGGCTTTTCAAGACCGAAGCAGATGGTTGAGAGAACCCTGGCCATGTTGTCATGTGCTGCAAACCACCTTGCAATGCACACAAGCTGCAGGAAATCCCCCGTGAAGACAGCCCTTCGGAGCGGCTAGCAATGACAAAAATAGGCACGCTTGTGCTAGAAGGGACTGGAAGCCCAGGACTTTGGGGGAATCCCAGACATCTACTCACCTCTCTGTCTGCTTCATCTTTCGGTGCCAAACGTAGAAGCATCTGCAAATATTCTCTGACTAAATCTTTCTGCTTTGAATCTCGCAGTTTCACCCCATAATATTTATAAAGGGGAATCTAAGGGTTGGAGGAAGTCTCAGGTTAGTCACAAGGTGATATCAGCAGACCAGGAAGAACGAGACAGGCAAAGAATACAAAATACTAGCATACTCATTCTTTAAAGTTGGACTTCTATATGCTCAGCCACCAACGGTCAAACTTAAATATACATAAAGAAGACGGTGTATGACTGGCTGTAGGTCCCTAAGGAACATGTGTAAGCTGTAGGGATTCAGGAAGCTCCCTTCTACCAGGTGAGACTATGCTACCTGAGTTCCTTTTAACTGCAGATGTCACAGAATGAGCTTGGTAGCCTTGTTTGTTACATTTATATCCCACCTTTTTTCCTCCAAGGAGCAAACATGATTCTCGTCCTCTCTATTTTATCCTCATAACAACCCTGTCCGGTAGGTTAGGGTGAAAGTCAGTGACTAGCCTAAAGTTCCCCAGGGAGCTTCATGGCTGAGTGGGAGCTAGAACCCGTATCTCCTGAGTCCCAGTCCAACACTCTAGCCACTACATAGAATCATAGAATAGCAGAGTTGGAAGGGGCCTACAAGGCCATCGAGTCCAACCCCCTGCTCAATGCAAGAATCCACCCTAAAGCACCCCTGACAGATGGTTGTCCAGCTGCCTCTTGAAGGCCTCTAGTGTGGAAGAGCCCACCACCTCCCTAGGTAACTGGTTCCATTGTCGTACTGCTCTAACAGTCAGGGAGTTTTTCCTGAGGTCCAGCTGTAATCTGGCTTCCTTTAACTTGAGCCCGTTATTCCGTGTCCTGCACTCTGGGAGGATCGAGAAGAGATCCTGGCCCTCCTCTGTGTGACAACCTTTCAAGTATTTGAAGAGTGCTATCATGTCTCCCCTCAATCTTCTCTTCTCCAGGCTAAACATGCCCAGTTCTTTCAGTCTCTCTTCATAGGGCTTTGTTTCCAGACCCCTGATCATCCTGGTTGCCCTCCTCTGAACATGCTCCAGCTTGTCTGCGTCCTTCTTGAATTGTGGAGCCCAGACCTGGACGCAATACTCTAGATGAGGCCTAACCAGGGCTGAATAGAGAGGAATCAATACCTCACGCGATTTGGAAGCTATACTACTATTAATGCAGCCCAAAATAGCGTTTGCCTTTCTTGCAGCCATATCGCACTGTTGGCTCATATTCAGCTTGTGATCTACAACAATTCCAAGATCCTTCTCGTTTGTCGTATTGCTGAGCCAAGTATCCCCCATCGTGTAACTGTGCCTTTGGTTTCTATTTCCTAGATGTAGAACTTGGCATTTATCCCTATTATTTATTTATTTATTTATTTATTTATTTATTGCATTTTTATACTGCCCAATAGCCGAAGCTCTCTGGGCGGTTCACAAAATTTCATTCTGTTGTTTTTAGCCCAGCTGAAACATCTCACTGGCTCTCTTGTGCATGCAAAGTATGCACTCTGAACACTGAGCAATGGTCTCTCCCCAAGGGTGGAGCGGGGGGCAAAGCCTGCTGTTACGATGCTGCTCTTTCCACATGCGTGTTCATTGCCCATCTTCCAAAATGCCGTTGCCACATTTCTTACCTTAGAGGCCCCTTCCAACAATGCCATTCTAGAGCTCTATGACAACGGGAGCTTCCCTCCCAAAGCTCATAGCAGCAATGGGGCTGGGGATTTTCAGTGGGACGGCGGGGGGGAGAAAGCATGTGCTGAGCACCAATTGCAGGAGCCTTTCCCTCAGCCCATCCTCTTCAAAGCACACACCTGTGCCCAGAGCGGGCAAAATGATGCTGGCATAATTTAATTGACCTTCCACCTCATCATCTAGGCCCAGAATTTACCTTGTCCTGGCTGGCTGGCTTTTGCTGCCCATCAGCTATGTCACTGATCAGCGCTGCTGATTTCCTCCTAACTTGTCTGGTACCAGCAGCAGGAGGCTGCTGAAAGAAACGAGAATGGGAGTGAGAAAAGTGTTCCCTCCAGTCCCCCACTTCGACTCTCTTAATTTGTCTTAAAAGAAATTTTAATTCTTTTGTTCTTGTTTTGGAGTTTATATCAACTTTGCTGTGTGGTTTTATCCTGGTTGCGCTTTTTATACTGTATTTCGTAATTGTGTTTAAACCTGTTGGGTGTTTTACTGTGGTTTTAATTTTTGTGAACCGCCCAGAGAGCTTCGGCTATTGGGTGGTATAAAAATGTAATAAATAAATAAATAATAAATAAATAAATATAAAGCCAAGACTATGAGCTTCCTTGACTGGAGTAAGCGTGACATCATTGACAGTAAGAGAGAATGAGAGATGAGGAGAAGGTTTAGGAGGAAAAACAAGCAATTCAGTCTTTGCCATATTAAGTTTCAAACGACGATGAAGCAGCCAAGCTGAGATATCTGAAAGACATGCCGAGATACGATCGTGAACATCAGGAGAAAGTTCCGGAGATGAAAGATATAATTGAGTTATCATCGGCATACAAGTGATATTGGAGGCCATGGGGGGCGGAGCCAGCATCCTAATGGCGTAGTAGGAGAATTTGTTCCTGCCGTGGTAGGTTTTGAATAACTCTTATCATCTAAAAGTGTCAGGGCTGGAAATGGTGAAGAACACTGATTAAAGTCTTTGGAAGCTTTGAGCCACAGATGGGGTTTGAAAGAACAATGCATTTTGCTGTGTAAAGGCTGCAATTTAAAAGCAAAGTGAGGGGGGCTAGAGCGGAGGAAGTTTTTTAAAAAAAAAACTTCAAGGAGCGATATTATAAGAAGTCTCCCAGACGGAGTGCTTATCTTAAAGGGAATTTTAATTGCAGAAGCCAGCGTCGGGAGATACTGATTAATAGCCACCCCTCCTTTAGCAAGCAGTAAATTTTGTTAAACATGGCAATAAACCCCTCAGGAGTGCGCTGAGTGACTGACTTTGAAACGAAACTAATACCAGCCGTAATCATGAATATATGCCACCCAAAAAACAAGTTGCGGCCAAGCCACGGTGGGTTGCCCACGCGTCAAACAATACGATTAGGAGATTACAGAAAGTAGCCGAGGCAGAAGAGGAAGATATTCAAAAAGATAAGCAAGAAGAATCCACAACAGCAACAGAAGAGCACAAGATGGCTGCTAAAGTTGGCTCAGTGCCAGCAGAGCAGGGAGAGATGATGCAGCAATTTTCAGCTCTGTTGAAAGGGCTAAAAGATGAGTTATTTATGAAAATTGAAACGGAAGTTGGCAAAACTAACAAGAGAGTGGATGATTTGGCTGCTGAAATGGCTATAAGAGATAAGCAATTAGGCTTTTTGAAGACAGAGGTGGATCAGATGAAAAATCAGTTTAAAGATCTTAAAAAGATACAAGATGACCAAGAAGTGAAATTTAACGACTATGATAAGAGGCTCATCTCCTTAGAGGACAATTCACGAAGAGCAAATTTACGCGTTCGTCATCTGGGGGAGAAGAAGGGGGAGGACCTCAGGAAGAATCTCCTAAGCTGGTTTAAAGAACTAGTCCCAACCCTGCAACTAACTGAAGAAGATGTGGAGCGTGTTCACAGGGTTGGCGGCTTTAGAAGCGGTGCAACTCCCAGAGATGTCCTGGTGAAATTTTCAAGTTATTACAAGAAAGAGCAGCTTATGAGGGAGTTAAGAGCATTGGGAGAGCTGAAGTTCCAGGGAGCAACAGTGCAGGTCTTTAATGATCTGTGCCAACAAACTTTGGATTGGAGACGCAGTGTCAAGTCTATAACAGGGGAATTGAAGAAGAGGGAAATCCCCTATGCATGGGGATATCCGATTTTTCTGCGTTTCTCATATAAGGGGGAAAATCATAAGGTTTTCTCCCTTCAGCAAGGCATGGAGCTTCTGGAGAGCTTAGGTTTGGGTCCACAAGGAGAAGCCGGTGGTAACGCAAAGAGTGATGACGAAGAAGAAAGAGGAGTGGTGTAAAGTGGATATTATAGGGATGATAAGAAGTATAATCATATTAGATCCTACTGGCTTTGGGTTCCTGGCTGCTTTCCCCCCCCCCCCAGGGTTAAAATAATGGCCGGAGTGTTAGACTCCCGGAGATATATTGGGGGGAAAAGAGATGGGAGGGGAAGGGGAAGTGGGGTGGGAGGGAAGGGTTTGTGTGGGTTGTTGTATTTTTATGTATGTAAGTTAAGTTCTCAACACGTTCGGGATCGAGAAGAAGTTCAAAGAATTAGATATGGATAAGAAGATAAGAATCTCAACACTCAATGTTAAAGGACTGGGGGCGGTCGTTAAAAGAAGAAGGATTGAACAATTGCTAAATAGGGATGGTTCTGATATAATTTTTTTGCAAGAAACTCATCAATTTAAGGAAAAAAATAATGTTATTCGTTTGAAATGGCCAGTGTTTTACGAAGTGTCTTTGGGGACATCAAAAAAAAATGGAGTGGCCATCTTGATTTCAAAAAGAAGTGGGTTTGTGATGGAAAATATTAAAAAAGATGAGAATGGGAGATATCTTATGATAAAGGGTCAATTGGAAGGGAAAATGTATACTTTGATCAATATGTATGCTCCAAATAATAAACAAAAAGAATTTTATGAGGAGGTATTAAGAGAGATTGAAGAATTTAAGGAGGGGTATGCTATTTTGGCTGGAGATTTTAATATGGTTATGAATAATAGATTAGATAGGTCAAATCCCTCTGAGATAGAAAAAAGAAACAATATCACTATGTTAAACAAATTAATTAAAGAAAAGGATTTTGTTGATTCTTGGCGAGTTCTTAGAGGGGCTGACCCAGGATTTACATTTTATTCTCCAGTCCATCACACATACTCCAGGATTGATCATATTTTTGTATCCAGAGATTTTTTAACTAAGATATGTAAAATGGAATTGGGGACAATTAAGGTAACGGATCATGCACTAGTAAGTTTAGTTTTCGCAGTTGATAAGGATTACAAACAAGCATTAAGGTGGAGACTGAATACTAAGATATTTAAGTACGATAAAGTAATTGAGAAAATGCAGAAGGAACTGTCAGAAACATGGGAAATAAATGAGAAGGGGGGAACAAGAACGGCAGTGGTTTGGGATACCATGAAGGCTGTGTTTAGGGGGAATTGTATTAGGGAAATGTGTAATCTAAAAAGACAACAGGAGGTAAGGCAGGTTACTTTAGAGAATGAGATAAGGAAGCTGGAAAATGAATTTTGGCAAACTAAAAATAAATATAAATTAATAGAAGTACAGGCAAAAAAAAAGGAACTAGAAAATATTAATTTAGAAGAGGTTCAGAGGAACTTAATTTATATGAAAAGGGAATACTTTCAAAATAGTAACAGGAACTCGAAGATGCTTGCCAAACTCACACAAAAGGAAAAAGCTAAAAATGGGATAGGGGCAGTAAAAAATAAGCAGGGTAATTATTGTCATATGATGAAGGATAAAATAAAAAATTTTCAGCAATTTTTTGAAGATTTATACAAGGAAAGAGATACTCAAACGAAGAGGAAGGAAGAGTATGTGGGTAAATTTGTGAAAAAAGGATTAGAAAAAGAGCATAAGAAAATTATGGATAGTAACATACTGCAATGTGAAATAGAGGAGGTCATAGATCAGCTTAAAGTAGGGAAATCACCGGGGGTAGATGGCTTGGGACCAGAGTTTTATAAAAGATTTAAAACATTAATAGTGCCAAAGTTGTTGAAATTATATAACGCAATAATGGAAGGGGAGAAGATTCCAGAGTCATGGGAGCATTCCATAATAATTTTAATCCCGAAACCGGATAAGGATTTGACTCTCCCTGATTCATATAGACCAATTTCGTTAATAAATCAAGATGCTAAAATTTTTTCAGCTATTTTGGCCAAAAGATTAAATAAATTTATAGCAAATTATGTAGGGGAAGACCAATGTGGTTTTATAGCAGGCAGACAGATGCATACATTAATAGGGAGAGTCTTAAATGCAATACAGGGGATAAAAAAGTCAAAGAATAAGGCGGGTATTTTAGCGCTAGATATTTTTAAGGCTTTTGACTGTGTGAGTTGGCAAACGTTAAAGTTGGTTTTAATCAAAATGGGATTTGGTAACAAATTCAGAGCAATAATAGAGCAGTTATACTCTAAAAACACAGCTGTAGTGGTAGTAAATGATGGAATAACGGATAAGATACGACTAGCCAGAGGGACAAGACAAGGATGCCCACTCTCGCCAGTCCTGTTTGTATTGGTGATGGAATTGTTGGCAAATGCAATAAGAGAAGATGGGGAGATAGAGGGGATAGGTAGTAGAAAGAAAATTAAGTTGAATATGTTTGCAGATGATACATTGATGACTATCAGAGATCCGATAAGCAAAATGGAAAGAATTAGACAGCAGTTAAAAGAATTTGAAGAAGTTACGGGGTTAAGAATAAATTGGGCAAAATCCGAGTTGATGTTATTTAATTACACTAAAAAGGAAGAGAAGGAATGGGAAGGGAAGGCTTCAGTTTTGAATAGTAAAGAAAAAATTAAATATTTGGGTATTAAGATTACTAAAAATTTAGAAGATTTGGAAAGTGAGAATTTAAATGGATTGAAAAAAGAGGTAATAGAAAAGCTAAAGAAGTATAAGAAACTGAATCTTTCTTGGTTTGGAAGAATAGCTTTAATAAAGATGAAAATTTTGCCTAAGATCAATTTTATTTTCAGGATGTTACCAATAAGAATTTCAGATTTAGAGTTAAAAAGTTGGCAGAATCTTATAAATAATTACTGCAATGCGGAGAAGAAAGCAAAAATTAACAAATGTAAATGGTATATAAGTCAAAAGAAGGGTGGATTGGGTCTCCCGAACCTTGAGTACTATTATATAGCAAACAGGTTAAGACACATTGCTGAAGCAATTTTAGGGGTAGGGGACTTAGAATGGATGGAAGAAAATACATTAGATAATATTGAGCTAAATTTGCAGAGTGTATTTTTTAAGGAAAAAGGGAAGGGTAATTGGCTTAACGAAATAGATAATTACTTTTTGAAGTTCCATTGGGAACTTTGGAATAAATATAAAAAGGAATTGCTTTCAATTAATTCCCCTTTAACACCAGTGATAATGCTAAAGAAATTTCCTGAAAATTTAAAGAATAGATTAGGTAAAGTTTTAAAGGAGAAAAATAAAATGAGATTAAGTGAATGGTTAAAGGGGATGAATACAAGAGAGAGGTTGGAAGATGTTTTAAAAGATTTGAAATTATCATGGTTAAACTATGGGCAATTGGAACAATGGACTAAAAATTGGGTAAAAGAAAATAGAGAGTGTGGAGAGAAGACGAAATTTGAGGAATTAATTGAAAAAAAAGGAATTGATAAGGGACAAAATATAGGGATAAAAGGGTTAATGAGTCAACTATATAATGTATTAACTGAGAAAGGAGTGTGGGATAGTAGTGGGAAAGTGGTTTGGGAGACTGATTTGAAGATACAGATAGGACAGCAGAGATGGGAGGGATTATGGAGACAGAGAGTGTTGAGAAATATGTCAGTAAGAATAAAGGAGAATTACTACAAACTGGTATGGAGGTGGTATTTAACTCCGGTCAGATTAAATAAGATTAATAATCAGCTTTCAGCAGATTGTCGGAGGGGATGTGGTGAAAAAGGAACGTATTTACATATGTGGTGGGACTGTAAACATGTGCAAAAGTTGTGGAAGATGGTTTTTTATGAGATTGAGCAGATAGTGGGATTTAAAGTAGAAGTCACACCAAGGATTGCACTACTTTCACCGCAAGAAGAACTTAAATGTAATAAAGAAACGAAAGAGTTAATAACGAATCTGTTGACGGCTGTGAGGCTGATTGTAGCCAGGAACTGGAAGATGCAAGGAGACTATTGTATTGAAGAATGGTATAAAGAAGTGTGGGACATTGCTATAAATGATAAATTGACATGTAATATTAAAATGAAGAAAGGTATAGCAAAAACAAATGATTTTGAGGGTATATGGAAAAAGTTCCTGGAGTTTGTATTTTCTAAAGGAAGTGGGAAACCACCAACAGAAGAAACTATGAGTTTTTGGAAACAGGAATGAGATCCCGAGGGGGGGGGAGCACTGTTATGTTTAGTATAAAAATGTTTAATAGGCAAAATTTGAATATTTGATATTAAGGTAATTTTATGTTTATGTAACAAGTGTTTTTTATTTGATGTTTTGTTGTTGTTATATGTTGTTTAATAAAAAATTTATAAAAATTATTAAAGAAAAGATATTGGAGGCCATGAGATTGAATGAGATTACCCAAGGGCAACATGTATAAAGAAAACAACAACGGGCCAAGCACCGAGCCTTGCAGAACCCCTACTGAAAGGGGAAAAGAAGAAGACGAGCTGCCATTAGCTAACACGCTGAAAGAGCGACCCTCTAGATAGGAGGCAAACCAGTTATAGACAGAGCCACAAAGTCCAAGGTCATGAAGGGAATCTAAGAGAAGATCGTGATCAACCGTGTCAAAGGCTGCAGTTAGATCAAGGAGAATAAGAACGGAATAAAGGCCTTTAGACTTGGCAGTAAGAAGATAATTGGTGATCTTAGTAAGGGCTGTTTCAGTGGAATGCAAAGGACGGAATCCAGATTGAAAAGGATCCAGAGCAGAGTTACTAGAAAGAAAATCAAGACAACGAGAGTAGACCACACGCTCCAGGATCTTTGAAACAAACGGCAACAAAGAGACAGGTCAGTAGTTAGACAGAGATAGTCTATCAAGAGTAGGTTTCTTGAGAATAGGATAGACTGTAGCATGTTTAAAAGCAGAAGGAAATGAACCAGAGGACAGAGAAAAATTAATAATATGAAGCAAGGAAGGGAGGATAGCGGGAATAAGATTAATAAAGACTCGAGAAGGAATCGGATCACGAGAACAAGTGGAAGGCTTCGAAGAGCGCAGTAATGTAGACAGTTCATCAGCTGAGACCGAAGGAAACGCAGAGAAATTTGCAGGAGGAACTGACAGATGAGGAACAGGAACTGGAAGAGGAGCAGAGCTGGCCAGAACAGAGCGAATAGTTTGGATTTTAGCATTGAAAAAAGAGGCAAAGTCATTAGCAGACAGAGAGGCAGGAAGAGATGGTGGATTAGGCTTCAGAAGAGAGTTGAAGGACGCAAAGAGCCGCTGAGGATGCATAGCATTTGACTGGATCAACGTTGAGTAATACTGCTGTTTGGCCAGTGAAATGGCAGAAGAGAAAGAGGAGAGTACAAATTTGTAATGGACAAAGTCCGCCCAGTCCCTGGTCTTACGCCAAAGGCGTTCAGCTGCCCGGGAACAAGAGTGAAGGTAGCAGAGGAAAGAGGTGAGCCACGGTTGGGGTTGAGAAGGGCGAACTATCCGAGTTGTAGATGGAGCAAGATTATCAAGAGTTGAAGATAAGGAGGAATTAAAGAAGGAGACAGCTGAGTCCAGGGAGACAGCCGAACAGACAGAAGGAAGGGAGGAGGCTAGAGACTGGGAAAAAGCCTCATAATTGATAGATTGCAAGTCACGACAAGAGCGAGAAGCGGGACGTGAAGGAGGAGGATTATGAGTAATATTGAAAGAAACTAGGTGATGATCTGACAAGGGAAAGTCAGCAGTAGAAAAGTCCAAAACAGAGCAATTCCGAGTGAGAACAAGATCCAGACAGTGTCCAAGGGAATGTGTTGGTACATCAGACCAAAGCTTAAGATCATAAGAGGAAGATAATGAGCAAAATCGTAGAGCTGCAGCGTCTTGAGGGTCATCTACATGGATATTGAAGTCACCCAAGATAAGAGTAGGACAGTTATCAGAGAGGAGAAAGGACAGCCACGAATCAAAATCAGAGATAAATTTTGAGGACGAGCCTGGGGGGCGGTACAAAACTGCAATCCGCAGTCATAATTCATTTCACCCCAATCTATTTTTTTTTAAAAAAAATATTTTTTACAATACTTAAACATACACCATTACAATTAAAAACAACAACATACTACATAAATGTTGATTAACATTAATATCGTATCTATATAACATAATCAAACTTAACATATAAGTGCACCCCCCACCTTGGGATCTCATTCCTGATTCCAAAATCTCATACTTTCTTCTGCTGGTGGTTTCCCACTTCCCTTAGAAAACACAAATATTAGGAACTGTTTCCAGATTCCTTCAAAATCATTTGTTTTTATACCTCTTCTCCATTTAATATTACAAGTCAATTTATCATTAATAGCTATATCCCATACTTCTTTGTACCATTCTTCAATACAATAATCTCCTTGAATCTTCCAGTTCCTAGCTACAATCAATCTTGCTGCAGTCAGCAAATTCGTTATCAATTCCTTAATTTCTTTTTTACATTTTAAATCTTCAAATAGTGACAGTAATGCAACTTTTGGTGTTCGTTCTATCTTCATTCCCACAATTTCTTCAAATCTCCAAAAACACCATCTTCCACAATTTTTGTACATATTTGCATTCCCACCACATATGTAAATACCTTCCTTTCCCCCCACATCCTCTCCAACAATTTGCTGAGTGCTGATTATTTATCTTATTTAATCTAACCGGGGTTAGGTACCACCTCCATATAATTTTAAAGTAATTCTCTTTTATTCTTACTGACATATTTCTCAACGCTCTTTGTTTCCATAGTCCCTTCCAGCTCTGTTGTCCTATTTGTACATTCAAGTCTGTCTCCCAGACCATTTTACCTGAACTATCCATCAACCTTTTCTCCACCAATATTCTATATATTTCACTCATTAACCCTTTTGACGCTGTTCTTTTTCCCTTATCACTTTCTTTCTTAACTATTAATTCCTCAAACTTCGTCAATTCTCTACAATCTCCATTTTCTCTTACCCACTTTTTAGTCCACTGTTCTAATTGCCAATAATTTAACCAAGTTAATTTTTATCTTTTAAAATCTCTTCCAAATCCTCTCTTGTATTCATTTCTCTTAACCATTCCCTTAATTTCATTTTATTTTTTTCTATTAAAACTTTACTTAATCTACTCTTTAATTCCTCTGGGAAATTCTTTAGCATTATTACCGGTGATAGAGGTGAGTTGCTCGGGAGCAACTCCCCTTTATATTTACTCCAAATTTCCCAGTGAAACCTCAAGAGCGGGTTACCTATACTTTCCATCCATTTTTTTCCCCTTCCCTAAAAAATACATTTTCCAAATTAATCTCTATATTACTTGTAGTTTTATCATCCATCCAATCTAATTCTCCTATTCCTATAATTGCCTCCACAATACGTCTTAACCTATTAGCTACGTAATATAGTTTAATATTTGGGAGACCCAATCCTCCCTTTTTTGACTTAAATACCATTTATTCTTATTTACCTTCGCTTTCTTATCTCCATTACAATCATTGTTTATGATATTTTGCCAACTTTTTATCTCTGATTCTGAAATTTTTATTGGTAACATCGTAAACACAAAATTAATCTTTGCTAAAATCTTCATTTTTATTAATGCTATTCTTCCAAACCAGGATAAATTTAATCTTTTATATTTTTCCCATTTTACCAAAATCTCTTTTTTTAAACTATTTAAATTCTCTTTCTCTAAACTCTCTAAATTTTTTGTAATTTTAATTCCCAAATATCTAATCTGTTCCTTAACTCTCATTTCTCTTCCCTTTTCTTCCCAATCCTTCTCTTCCTTTTTAGTATAATTGAATAACATCATCTCTGATTCGGACCAGTTTATTCTTAACCCAGTAATTTCCTCAAATTCTCTCAGTTGCTGTTTAATTCTTCCCATCTTTCCTATATGATTTTTAATAGTTAGCAAAGTATCATCTGCAAACATATTCAGTTTTATTTTTTTAATACCACCTATTCCTTCTATCTCTCCATCATCTCTTATTGCATTCGCCAATAATTCCATAACCATTACAAACAGGACCGGTGAGAGTGGACATCCTTGTCTTGTCCCTCTAGCTAGTCGTATCTTATCCATAACTCCGTCATTCATTACCACTACGGCTGTATTTTGAGAGTACAACTGTTCTATTATAGCTTTAAATTTATTTCCAAATCCCATTTTATTTAAAACCATCTTTAAAGCTTGCCATCTCACACAATCAAAAGCCTTGAAAATATCCAATGCCAAGATTCCCGCTTTAATCTTAGACTTTTTTATCACCTGTATTGCATTTAAAACTCTTCCCACTAAGTTATGCATTTGTCTACCTGCTACAAATCCACATTGATCTTCCCCTATATATTCAGCTATAAATTTATTCAACCGCCTTGCTAAAATAGTTGAATTTTTTTTAGCATCTTGATTTATTAATGAAATAGGTCTATATGAATCAGGGACAGTCAAATCTTTATCTGGTTTTGGAATTAAAATTATTAATGAATGTTTCCATGATTCTGGTGTCCTCTCTCCTTCCAATATGGAGTTGCACAGCTTCAATAATTTCAGTACTAAGAAGGTTTTAAAAACCTTATAATATTCCAGTCCTAAACCATCTACCCCAGGTGATTTACCCACTTTCAAATTCTCAATTACTTCTTCAATTTCTCTTTGAGTTATTACCTTCTCCATTAACTCTTTATGTTCTATTTTTATTCCTTTCTTTATATACTTTTCTATATAAGCTTCCAACTTCTTTTTTTTGGATATCCTTTCCCTTATATAATTCTTGATAAAATTCTTGGAAATTTTTTAATTTTACCCTTCATTATGTGACAATAATTCCCTTGTTTATCTTTCAATATTCCTATCCCATTCCTAACTTTTTCCTTTTGTGTGAGTCTGGCCAGCAATCTAGAATTTTTTTTGCTATTTTCAAAATACTCCCTGTTCATATAAATTATTTTTTTCTGAACTTCTTCTAAATTTAAATTCTCTAATTGCTTTTTCTTTGCTTGTATTTCTATTAATTTATGTTTATTTTTAATTGCCAATAATCTTTCTCCAATTTCTTAATCTCTACCTCCAACTTTTCTTGTTCTGCAAACTGTTGCCTCCTTAAAGTACACATTTCTCTAAAACAAATCCCTCTTGCTACCGCCTTCATGGTATCCCAAACAACTGCCCTTGCCTTTCCTCCCTTCTCATTAATTTCCCAAGTCTCTGACAGTTCCCTCTGCATTTTTTCTACCACTTTATTATACTTCAAAATTTTTGTATTTAATTTCCACCTAAACGCTTCTTTATAATTCTTTCTAACTGTAAACTCTAAACTTAGCAATGCATGATCTGTTACCTTTATTATCCCCATTTCCATTTTACAAACCTTAGTTGCAAACTCTTTTGAAACAAATATATAATCTATCCTAGAGTATGTATGATAAACTGGCGAGTAATAAGAAAAGTGAGGATTCGCCCCACTAAGTAAACGCCAACAATTCACATAAACTTTTTCTTTTACTAATATTATTCTCTTTTCCACATTAGTGGGGTTTGACCTGTCCAATCTATTATCCATTACCATATTAAAATCCCCAGCTAAAATAACATACCCCTCCTTAAACTCTTCTATTTCTTTAAATAATTCCATATAAAACTCTCTATGTTTCTCATTGGGGGCATAAACATTAACTAATGTATATTCTTTGCCTTCAATTTGTCCCTTTATCATAAGATATCTACCATTATCATCCTTTTTCATAGTTTCTAATATAAATCCACTTTTTTTTGAAATCAAAATAGCCACTCCATTTTTTTCATGCCCCCAATGACTTTTCATAATAAACTGACCATTTTGTGTGTGTTTCATTTACTCCATCGAACCCCTGATGTGTTTCTTGCAGCATGATAATGTCAGATCCTTTTCTATTTAACATTTGTTCAATTCTCCTCCTTTTCACGACTGCCCCCAGACCTTTTACATTAAGCGTTGATACTTTTATTTTCTTATCCATATTTAACCTTTTGATACTCCTTCCGATCCCGTGTGTTCTGCAACTCATAATCACATACATAAAAACACAAAACCCATAAACCCCCTTCAAATCCCTCCCCCACCCAATCAAACACCCCCACCTCCCCATCCCACCCCCCACCTCTTTCCCCCCCAAGTCCCCGTAAGTCTACCACTCCGGCCGTTATCTACCCTTAAGGGAGCGGGGGAGGCAGTGCTCTGCCTGACCGGCAAGACCTCTATATTGTAACAAGTTTTATGTATTATTATCTCATTGTCAATTTATCAAATTGATTATATCCCAGACGCCCCAGCTTCACTTCCATTCCCACCTGCAGCTTCCAGACTTGCATCCTTAAACAAACCCAAACTCTTCAGCAACTCCTTGCCCTGATCCAAAGAGGTTACTCTGTGCTGCCTCCCACCATGTGAAAATCTTAAAAAAACAGGGTAACCCCCAAGCATACTTTATTGCATTCTTTGTTAACGTTTCAGTTATTTGCTTAACGCTGCGTCTCCATTGGAGTGTTTGCTGACAAAGATCGTTGTAGATTTGCACTGCTCTGCCTTTGTATTTTATCATAGCCATAGACCTCAATTTCTCCATAACTTGCTCTTTTTTGTAGTAGCTGCCAAATTTCAATAGGATGTCTTTAGTTGCTCCTTTATAATTTACTCCTCCCACTCTATGAATCCTATCCAGCTCACAGTCTTTTATTTCCAGATCAGGCATCATATCTTTAAACCACTTCAAAATTATTTTTCTCAAATCCTCTCCTGGTTCTTCAATAAAGTTTTTAATTCGTAGATTAGATCTTCAATCTTGATCTTGTAATTGGATCAGCTTTAATTCTTGGTCCTGAAACTTTACATTGCAGCTTTTTTCAAAGCCTTTTCTCCAATGATTTTACTCCAACTTCTAATGTCTTTATAGCTCTGTCATTCTGAGCAATCTTGTCAGCTAACACCTCCAGCCTCTTATCTGCCTTCTTTGAATGTTCACCCATCTTTTTAATCAGAGTTGCGTTACTATCCAATATCAGGCTCTTAAGTTCCTCCATAGAGGCTGGCCTCTTGCCAGCTTTCCCGGCCATCTTGTCACTCCCGTTCTCACTCTCGCTCTCACTACTTTGTGTAACTTCTCCTGTGCACACCTTTTCAAGACGGGCAAGATTATGATTTGAAGGGCGTTTTTGGCACTGCCAGGTAATGTTTTCAACTTTTTAAAAAAGTTTTCTAATGTTCAGCATGGAGCTTATATCTATTGCTTAATATCCCAAATAACAATCAACACAGTCTCTCTTTCCATGCATATAAACAGCTTTCCTCTCTCAATGCTTTCTGATGGGTGAATTTATTGCCAATTACTCATTCTTCCCAGATAAGGAGTGATGTTCCACAGTAATTTAAATCAGCAGGCGATGGAAGAGATCCAACAATAACATCTTTACTTTCGATTTCAGTCTCTTCACTCCGCCAAACTGATTTACAAGCCCGGAGAATGGGCTAATTTCCTCCCTCCTTATGTCGATTATGCTTCCAAAAAAAACATCATCACCATCAGTTGAAAGTCATAAATATTTCCATTGATATTCATTAGAAACCCATGCCTTTTTAAACGAGATAATTGGATTCTCAGATGTCCCGTCCGGGAGCCTCCCAAGAAATCTTACCCTTTCATGGCCATCAAGCTCCACCCCCCATTTCACCCCAATGTAGCAAATGGTCAGGGAATACCACAGATCTTTATTTTTATAAACTGGAAATGCACAGCTCTGCATCAGCAAAGTAAAGGACAAAAACTCCCTCCACAAATGATATAAATTGGGGTGAATTAACACAGCATCAGAGAAGTTAATTAACACAAGACTGCTCGGCTTCCAGAAACCAATCAGAGGTTGCCATCCACCCTTGGCTCAACCCCGGAGCAAGGTCACATGGTGGAAGGCCAGGTGAACCTTTTTAGGGAGGTCATTCCACAGCTGGGGTGCCACAGCAGAGAAGGCCCTCCTCCTCCTGGTAGCCACCTGCCTCACTTCCTTTGGCAGGGTCTCACGGAGAAGGACCCCTGAAGATGACCTTAGGGTCTGGGCAGAGGAGGCATTCCTTGTTACATGTGAGTAAGCCCTATTGAACTCTATGGGAGTAGACATGTCTACAAACCTCCTCTGAAACAACCCGAGGCCAGCACGGTACCACTAAGGAGCAAACCTTTTTCTTGGGCTGAAGGAAAAGCTCCCTCATATAAAAACATCCCTGTGCACAGAAAACTAGCATGCCAAGGAGAAAAGGTCAGCCGAGTCTTACCACCGGGGTACATTGACTGGTGCTCATGGGAATTGTAAGTGAAGTGGTAAGTTAGGGTGACCATATGAAAAGGAGGACAGGGCTCCTGTATCTTTAACAGTTGCATAGAAAAGGGAATTTCAGTGGATGTCATTTGTATATATGGAGAACCTGGTGAAATTCCCTCTTCATCACAACAGTTAAAGCTGCAGGAGCTATACTAGAGTCACCAGTTTTAAAAGAGGGCAGGGCACCTGCAGCTTTAACTGGTGTGATGAAGAGGAAATTTCACCAGGTTCCCCATATATACAAATGAAATTCCCTTTTCAATACAACTGTTAAAGATACAGGAGCCCTTTCCTCCTTTTCATAGGGTCACCCTATGGTAAGTGGCCCACCACCGTTGTTATTTCATGGCTTACTGTCAGTTGAAATCAAAATGTAAATTAGGGTGACCATATGAAATGGAGGACAGGGCTCCTGTATCTTTAACAGTTGTATCGAAAAGGGAATTTCAGCAGGTGTAATTTGTATATATGGGGAACCTGGTGAAATTGCCTCTTCATCACAACATTTAAAGCTGCAGGTGCCTTGACCTCTTTTGAATCAGTTCACTTTAGTATAGCTCCTGCACCTTTAACTGTTGTGATGAAGGGGGGAATTTCCCCAGGTGCTGCATGCATACAATTAACACTTGCTGAAGTTCCCTTTTCTATGCAACTATTAAAGATACAGGAGCCCTGTCCTCCTTTTCATATGGTCACCCTATGTAAATGAATAAAAATATCAGCTGCTTTCTCCACCCCAAAAGGCCCCTCAAAGTGGCTAGTAGTTACACCCAAATGAGAGCCACTCTAAAACCAAGGAAGGAGATTTAAAAATGAGAGTTGTGGACTTTGGAGGCGGGGGGTTGGAAATGTTTGGTTTTTCAGCCTAGCTGCTGCTGCTTGCTCTGGCACCTGGTCTTGCTGGGAAGGGCTTTTGCTGCCTGAGGTGAGTCACTGAGCTAACTGGGGTTTGGGCCAGCAGCTCCAGTGGCTTGCAGGACCAGCTTGTGAGGGAGCACACCTGGCAAAAGCACTTCAGCCCCAGTATAACAAAGCATCTGGGTACTAAGGAGTTAAGCAGACAGGTGAGTGCAGCAGCAACGACCAGTTGACCTTCCTGCCTGTCTGAGAGTAAATACGGTAGCTCTCCAAGCAAAGAAAAACAGCTAGGAAGGCAGAAAGCCCGGTGCGGGCTATGCGGTGTACTTCACCGACTGTCACGGCACAGAGTGTCGCAGATACGGCTGTCTCACCAAGGGGTGTGCTGGCTGCAATGAGCTCCTGGCTCTCCAGGAACAAGTCCATTCCTCCCTTTGAGATCAAGGTAGGTTTCCTAGGCACAGAAGCCAGCAGACTGATATAAATAATAGCTTACAGTTAGCTGTTCTCTATCAGAAGACAACCGGTAAGGCAAACATGCAGCCTAAGTGAAGAGTCAAGCTGAGGTCAAGAGGTAAGCGCGTTATCTGGAAAGACCCAGCTCAGTCAACAGACAAAACACAATGAGTTTTTGCTAAGAGTAGTATTTGCAATGCTATGAGTTTCTTGTGGAAATATACCCAAGCATGACACTGTATGACCTAACATGTAACTTATTTGCCACACAGTATAAATGTCCTGGATGAGAAACATTCAGGACTGCTGCTGCTATTCCTAAATTTGAAGCAGGCAGTCTTTTCGCTGCGGAAATAAAGCCAAGGCTTTGATCTTACCCCGTGTCTATTTGTTATTTGGTTCCGGCGGCTAGACATGATCCTAGAGAGAGAGCTCAATTTGAGGGCTCTTACCACAATTTGGCAAGCGTGCCAGGAGCCATCTAGCCTGTTGTTCATCGCACCCCGCTCGGTTCCGAACTGACCCAGCCGGCACTAGGCGAGTTAACCTATTGGGTTCTTCTACTCTGGGCAGGATGGGTGAACTTCAACCAAGGCCACTCCAATAAAGTAGGGTAAGATAATAAATTCAGGTAAGACACACCCCGGGATGAGCGATTGAGCGAAATGTTGAAAGGTATACATAAGCCACGCTCTCAGGTTATTAGTAGTCCATCTTGGTGTGAGTAATTAGGCCATAAAAATGTTGAAAGGTATACATGGTCCACACTCTCAGGTTCTAGGTGGGATGAAATGGGGGGAGGTTAAAGCATCCCAACGGGGTCCCCTTGATGTAATGTGTAAAAAAAAATGGGATGCAGGGCACTTGCCTGGAATGGCAGAATTGAAGGAAAAAAGGTTTTGTTATGTGTTGAAAACTTGGCCACTTATTGGTTTATCTGATTAAAATGTTTTAAGAGATCCCAGATTGGTTTTAGAAGAAGAAAAAAAGAAAGGGAAAAATCCTTTGTTTAAATTTTTGCAACAGAATCCCATAGGAGTTGCTACAAGCCATGTTCTGAATGTTTATCCAGACCCTGCACCAGCATTTAACTTACAAGAGCCAGTTCACTTAACTATTATTATAGATTATTAAAACAGGGTCTTACAAGTTCTAAAACGTATGGGTTAAAAGATTGTTAAATTGGTCCAGAGTCAAAAAACAAACAAAAACAGAATTATCAGCCAATTTTTATGGCAAGGCTTTCTGCAGGTTTTTTTTTTTTAATGTGTGGTAGAATTTATCCAGAGGAAGATGCAAGCAGAGTGTTGGTTGTCAGTATTTTTTGTTGATCAAGAAGTTTTAGATATTAAAGAATACTTTGTGGAAGTATCAGCCAGGATGGCAGGGGAATACTGTAGCTCAGGTTTTGATTATTGCATAGCATGTGTTGTTGTTTTGGTGGAAGAGAAGAGGAAAGAAGTCAGAAAGACGGAAACAAATAGACTAAGAGTGATATTAGGAAGAGGTTTTTTTGCACTGGATTTGGGTGCGGCCGGGGAGGCGGCCGAGGTTTTAGTAGAAGTTTTAGACGTGGTAGAGTTTTTTTGGACGAAGTAGAAAAATATGGAAATGGGGGAGAAAGACAAAATAGAGAGAAGATGGGCAGAGATGAGACGTGTGTCATTTGTTGTAAACCAGGACACTAGAAGCAACAATGCTCATTAAGGAAAATTAGAAGTGTTGGTGGTTACCAGGGTGCAGCCCTGGGGAAGGCAGAATGATGGTAAGAAAGAGATTTAGTAGCTGGTTGCGATGAGAAAGAGAAGAGAGAGTTGAAAAGCAAAGAAAGACTGGGGAAATGCCTAATATTTGGAAATTAAAATTAAATGAGCCCTTCTTGACTCTGTACATGAAATAGCTAATATTGTGAATGTCTAGTAGATACTGGGGCCATAAAAGAAAAAAAAAGCATGCTCAATAAAATAATTTTGCCTCTCTGGATGCAGAGAGCGAGTAATGGGGATTGATAGAAAGCTTTCCTACACTTCCCTGAGTAAACTTCCTTCAACTCTGCTGTTCTATGATTCTTTGATAATCAGGCCTCCAGCCCAGTAGCCAGAATTGCAGGCTTAACAGGATCAGCCGATGAAGTCACTGGGTGTCTTTATATTAGGGGGAAATCGCATTGCTCACCTGGGCCATACGTACTTCCTGCTTTTTTGGCACGGTTGTTACGGTCTGCATTACATGGACGGAGAGCGGCGGCCATGTGGTTTGAATTGAATACTTTCACTCTAAGTGTGCTCTGTTAACTTCCATTGAGACAGCGCCATCTAGTGGCGGGAGATCCCACTTTTAAAAGTGGTTCTTTTCATGATGGGATTTCTAACATATGCCGTAGGAGACATCCTGGTCATTCATGACGTCGTTTAAAAGACCCACAAACTTTCGTGAGTGGCCAATCACAAGTGTGCAATAAATTGCTTGTTTAGAGGAGCCCACTGTCTGCTAGAAAGAATATTTGATTCTGGAATTCGGGAATGCTTGTAGAGGCCTTTTTTCTTTTTCTTTTTTTTATTACTGTTTCATAGAACATTTGTTGAGAATAAGTACCTCTTGCCTGGAAGAGAAATGGCCTCTGGAAGGGAAATGGCCTCACCACCAAATGAGTGTTCAGCTCTCTGCATGCATCTTGCCTATAGATGTTGGATCCTGGAATGGATCTTGGTTTTGTTTTTCCATTGCTTTGATAAATTTCTGAGGATCTGGAAGAACAGAGGACTCAGCAGAACTTAAAGGTCAACTTTCCACCTGGACACTGAGTGTAATAATTGAATTATTGTCTAAGTGGTTTGCATCAATTAAGGGTTGCAAAGAGTTGCATCATTATACAGGTTGTCTATAAAAGTAAATGTGTTTTGCATGTCCCTTCCTTCCAATTACCCAACTCGATGTGTGCTGTATTGACTGACCGTTTGTAAGTATTTGTATCTGTACTGCCATAACTAAATTATATGTATCTGCCAGTAAAGGATTTATTTTAACCTACAAGAATCCTTTGCCTTAATTTATGTCTTTGCTGTCTCTTGGCTGAGAACTGCTGCAACTCTGCTAGTCTCTGGTTGCCCAGAGAGAGACTTATTACAAAAAGGTTATGTGCCAGAGTCCCAGTCTGAGCCATAACTAATCAGCTTACATGCCATAACTTAACAGGTTATAGGCCCAGTATTCCAAGCTGAGTCATAACGCAGGAGTTTCTCTCAGCAAGTGCAGTAGGGCTTAAGAATTAAGCCGTGGTTGATTATATCCCTGGAGCGTCTTTTTGGAAAAGTCGTTGGGAGAAAGACAATAGAAGCTATTTTAGATAGCATTTGTCTTGGAAAAACCACACAGAGGAGGTCTGGCAGGAGTGGTTTGAATTTAAAAGGGCACTGAGGAATCTGAATCTGGATAGCCGGTCAGGCCCTAAGAGAAATTAAACCACTGAAAGGGTTGTAAAACCAGAAACAACCCGCTGAAATTATGGCAGTAAATTTTGGGAACACTGTCCCTATAGAGTTACTTACAGACAACAATTATGTGTCATGGTCATTTAAGATAGAAATATGCCTAAGACATCTTGGACTGTGGGACATTGTAATTAAAGCCCCAGCAGAAGATTTGAATGCAGCCGAGTTACTCGAGTGGGGACGTCGCGCTGAGAGGGCAAAGGCTCAAATTGTGTTGTCTATGAGGAATGATCAGTTGTCTTTTATAAGCAGAGAAGACACTTTTGACGTTATCTGGACTAAACTCAGACTTGTATATGTCAGAGAGACCGCAGGAGCTCGCATTAGCTTGACAGGAAAGCTTTACTGCACACCTTTGAAAGAGGGAGGCGATATAAAAACTCATTTGCAGGAATTAAGAGACTGCTTTGAAAGCTTAAGATCGGCAGGCTTACCGCTGCAGCTCTGCTAGTCTCTGGTTGCCCAGACAGAGACTTATTACAAAAAGGTTATGTGCCAGAGTCCCAGTCTGAGCCATAACTAATCAGCTTACATGCCATAACTCAACAATAGATTATTATTTCAGTGGAATAATGAGACCAGTAAATATAGAAATACGGCTTTGGTAACGTGGCCATCAGCTTTCTGGTCGCCACGGTGCCTCTCCACTCTTGCTCTTGGCTCTGCGGCCTTCCTCGGGCCTGGTCTTACCTGGCCCTTTCCATGTGATTTTCCTCTCGATCCCGCTCTGTGGGACTCGGAAGTCAGGAGTCTCCCTCCCCCTCATCTGCCTTTTCCCATGACCTCGCTGGGGGCATTTCAGTGTCTGGCCTCAAAGGGCTGCTTCGCAAAATCCCACCAATGATGAGGCTTGAGGAACGTCTCCTCATCCCCCCCGCCCCTCACTTGCAACGGCCCTCCCACTGTCAGGTAAGCCAGACATGGTGTAGGGCATCAGGGTCTACAGTGTTTAATAAATAAATAAAATGTCCTTTATGATTGAGTCTTCAATCAATGTTCGCCTTGAAAAAATATCCCCTGGGCGTGCACACCCTAATGAAATGTGCTGTGCATGCCTATGATGTTAACTGCATCTCCCTCCCGCTCGTCTGCCTTTTCCCATGACCTCGCTGGGGGCATTTCAGTGTCTGGCCTCAAAGGGCTGCTTCGCCATGTTTTTTCTCAGCATGGCCATTTGCTGACTGGGGATGACGCGTGGGCTGATGCGGTACCAGCAGTGCCGAACCACTTCATCGAGGGCTTCAACGGCAGCGTCGGCCACGGTAGGGTCACAGTCGTCCTGAAGCTCTCGGAGTGCTGAAAGAGTAAGACAGAGACCGCCCTTGTTAGAAGCTGCCCTGAGAACATCTGTCAGGGATGCTTTAGGGTGGATTTCTGCATTGAGCGGGGGGTTGGACTCGATGGCCTTGTAGGCGCCTTCCAAATCTACTATTCTATGATTCTAAGGTAACAGAGCAACATAGAAATAGTTTTATTTTATTCTCTTTCTTTTCTTTATTTTATTGTGAATATCAACAAAACAGAACAGAAAATACAATGTGATAGTATAAGTCCTTTGGCTGTCCTAAGGACTCTGAAGATCCGTCTGCGCTGACCGTTGTGTTAACTTCCAAGAAGCCGGTAGGTAATTTAGGAGATGCACATTATTCCATAGTATAGATTGTTTCAGTACAAAGTTCATCATCGTTACCTCCTCCCCGAAAGGGGCAACTATGGGGCATTGCCAAAACATATGTGGTGTAGTGGCTAAAGTGTTGGACTGGGAGTCAGCAGATCCGGGTTCGAGTCCCCACTCGGCCATGGAAACCCACTGGGTGACTTTGGGGCAGTCACAGACTTTCAGCCCAGCCTACCTCACGGGGTTGTTGTTGTGAGGATAAAATGGAGAGGAGGGTTATGTATCCCGCATTGGGTTCCTTGTAGGAAAGAAGGCAGGATATAAATGAAATAAATAAATAAATAAATAAAGCATTAGATGTATTATATCTCCAACAATTGTGCAAGTTAGATAAACCCTTATTGAAAAAGTATTGTGGACTCCAATAGACCCCAACAATTTTTTTTTGCCAAGTAAGACATAACCTGAGAACCATACAAGCTTCAGCTACAGCTGCTAGAGCGACCGTCCATTGGTTAGTCAATAGTTTTATAAAGAAATTCATAGGTGGACGGGACAGGAAGAGCTGCCTGGTCTTGACTGAGCTGCCTTGTCGATTCACACGAGAAGCATAGAAGTAGCACCGCCATTGGTCTGCCTAGCCTGTTTCCATGAAGGAAACTTAGGGTGTAACGCTAGGCATAGTTAGACAGAAGAAAAGTCCTACAACTCCCAGCCTTCCCCAGCCAGCTTTGCTAAAATTATTATTATTATTATTATTATTATTATTATTATTTTATATAGCACCATCAATGTACATGGTGCTGTACAGAGTAAAACAGTAAATAGCAAGACCCTGCCGCATAGGCTTACATTCTAATAAAATCATAATAAATCAATAAGGAGAGGAAGAGAATGCAAACAGGCACAGGGTAGGGTAAACAGGCACTGGGTAGGGTAAAACTAACAGTATAAGTCAGAACAAAATCAAGTAAGCTAGATGGATGTAGGAAAGTCATAGAATCATAGAATAGCAGAGTTGGAAGGGGCCTAAAAGGCCATCGAGTCCAAAGCTCTGCTCAATGCAGGAATCCACCATAACGCATCCCTGACAGGTGTTTGCCCAGATGCCTCTTGAAGGCCTCTAGTGTGGAAGAGCCCACCACCTCCCTAGGTAACTGGCTTCATTGTCATACTGCCCTAACAGTCAGGAAGTTTTTCCTGATGTCCAGCTGGAATCTGACTTCCTGTAACTTGAGCCCGTTATTCCGTGTCCTGCACTCAGGGAGGATCGAGAAGAGATCCTGGCCCTCCTCTGTGTGACAACCTTTTAAGGATTTGAAGAGTGCCCTCATGTCTCCCCTCCATCTTCTCTTCTCCAGGCTAAACATGCCCAGTTCTTTCAGTCTCTCTTCATAGGGCTTTGTTTCCAGACCCCTGATCATCCTAGTTGCCCTCCTCTGAACACGCTCCAGCTTGTCTATGTCCTTCTTGAATTGTGGAGCCCAGAACTGGACACTAGATGAGGCCTAACCAGGGCCGAATAAAGAGGAACCAGTACCTCACGCGATTTGGAAGCTATACTTCTATTAATGCAGCCCAAAATAGCGTTTGCCTTTCTTGCAGCCATATCACACTGTTGGCTCATATTCAGCTTGTGATCAGCTTGGATCAACTTATTAATTTATTATTTTATTTATTGCATTTTTATACCCCCCCCCCCCGAATAGCCGAAGCTCTCTGGGCGGTTCACAAAAATTGAAACCATGAAAAGCATAATAAAACAACCAACAGTCTAAAAACACAAATAAAAAATACAGTATAAAAAGCACAACCAGGATAAAACCACGCAGCAGAAATTGATATAGATTAAAATACGGAATTAGAACAGCAAAGTTTAAATTTAAGAGAAATTAGGTGTTAAAATACTGAGAAAATAAAAAGGTCTTACAGAAGGAGTACAGTGTAGGTGCCAGGCGAACCTCTCTGGGGAGCTTGTTCTACAGCCGGGGTGCCACAGCAGAGAAGGCCGTCCTCCTGGTAGCCACCAGCCTCACTTCCTTTGGCAGGGGCTCACAGAGAAGGACCCCTGTGGATGACCTTAAGGTCCGGACAGGTACATATGGGAGGAGGCGTTCCTTCAGATAGCCTGGCCCCAAGCCGTTTAGGGCTTTGATTGTTAGTACCAGCACTTTGAATGTTATTTATTTATTTATTTATTTATTTATTTATTTATTTATTATATTTTTATACCGCCCAATAGCCGAAGCTCTCTGTTAGTATCAACTTGGACTATTTGTCTGTCCCAGCATCATCTACCAGAAGCAGTTCCGTTGGGTTTTTGGTAGAGAGGCCGCTCCCGTTACTTGCTACCCAATCCCTCTTTTTTAAACTGGAGATGCCAGGCTGTGCCGGTGCCAGCTTTTTGGGTGAGACAACCTCAGTGGACCTCAGTGGGTCCCTCTTCTCTCCGCCATGACCACCAGCTCTCTTGCTCCTCCTCTTTCTCATCATGGCTACCACTTGCTCGCTGGGTGCCTGCTTAGGGTGACCATTAGAAATGGAGGACCAGGCTCCTGTATCTTTAACAGTTGAATTGAAAAGGGAATTTCAGCAGGTGTCATTTGTATCTATGGAGAACCTGATGAAATTTCCTCTTTATCACAACAGTTAAAGTGCAAGAGCCCTGCCCTCTTTTAAATCTGGTCACTCTAGTGTAGCTCCTGCACTTTAAATGTTGTGATGAAGAGGGCATTTCACCAGGTTCCCCATATATACAAACGACACCTGCTGAAATTCCCTTTTCTATGCAACTGTTAAAGATCCAGGAGCCCTGTCCTCCTTTTCCTAGGGTCACCCTATGCCTGCTGCTTCTCATGACTGCCGGTTCACAAGCTCTCTGCGCGGTTCACAAGAATTAAAACCATGAGGAACATAATGATAAAACAATTAACAATCTAAAAACCCAAATACAAAATACAATATAAAAAGCACAACCAGGATAAAACCGCACAGCAGAAATTGATATAGGATTAAAATACAGAATTAAAACAGCAAAATTTAAGTGAAATTAGATGTTAAAATACTGAGAAAATAAAAAGGTCTTCAGCTGGCGATGAAAAGAATACAGTTTAGGTGCCAGGTGGATCTCTCTGGATGCAGGAATCCACCCTAAAGCATCCCTGACAGATGGTTGTCCAGCTGCCTCTTGAAGGCCTCTAGTGTGGGAGAGTCTACAGGTGACCAACCACGCCTACCTGTGACACCGGCCCTGATGCCGGGGAGACGATCTGCATGCAAAGCATGCACTATACTATGGATCTGCTAGAGAACTACAAGTTCAACCGCAGCTTTTAAAGCTCAGCTAAAAACTTTTCTTTTTCCTAAAGCTTTTAAAACTTGATTTTGTTCTGACTTTATACTGTTAGTTTTACCCTACCCAGTGCCTGTTTACCCTACCCTGTGCCTGTTTGCATTCTCTTCCCCTCCTTATTGTTTCATTATGATTTTATTAGAATGTAAGCCTATGCGGCAGGGTCTTGCTATTTACTGTTCTACTCTGTACAGCACCATGTACATTGATGGTGCTATATAAATAAATAAATAAATAAATGAATAATAATAATGGGCCAGACCTTGAACCCTCATCCTCAGAGGAAGAAGTTCTGGAGTTAATCATTCAGGGAGAAAGCTTGGCTCCAGAAAGACCACCTCCCTGAGACCCAGCTCTCCAGAGAGGCCCCAGGGATCAGCACCCCTGTGTGCAGAGGAGGTTGCACTATTGTCCTCAGACTCTGAGGACTCGGCCATGAGAACACGCTGAGTACTCTTTCCCCTGCCCCAGCTCTACTTCCGTCCGTGGATACAATGAAATTTCTTCCCAACTGTTTTCAGAACAGACTCTAAAGCTCTGCTACCTAAAACTACATCTTCAAGCCAACTCGTCAAGTCTGTGACATCGCTGTCAAGAAGGTGGGTATTGCAGGCTACGGTATAGGAGTAACTAAAGTGAGATAAAATTGGGATTAATCAGATTAGGTTACTGCTGAGATTAACGGTTATAGATGAGATCATTCCTGCAGAGAAAGGAATCGCTTCCATCCAAAATAACCTATTTACTTACCCAGAAAAATTGTCTCAACTTCTTTTGAAGACACCACATCTGGTTTCATATGCCGTGCGTTGCATGCTAGGCAGATCAAAAAGGAAACGATCAGCTCTTGTATTTGATACGTCGAACCGCTAAAATGGTTAATCAAATCTCATGCACACACGGCCTCTTCAATGGACTAGGGGCAGCCTGGCAACTCTTGGAAAAGTTTGAAATGTTGCTGGTTAAATCAAAATGCTTTGAAGGTGCCACACTGGCACCGCGTTTCCCCTAAACTCTGCAGTTTCAGTCCTGTGGGATTGTGCCAAGGAGGGAGTGCAGGGTTTCCAGGGGTCATGCGGGTAATGGAACTGCCTCCACCCCGTCCGCTTCCTGGCTTCTGGCAACCAATCGACAGTCGCCATCCTCCCAAAATGCCCACTGGATCAGCCATGGAGTGAGATCAGATGGTGGAAGAGCTGGAGTGACCTCGCTCCCACCGAAAAAGTTGGGTAAGTCCCCGACTTTTAAACTGTGCCTAAGAACATACGAAGTGCCCTGATGCTGGATCAGACCAAGGGTGCATTTAATCGAGCCCTTTGTTCACACGGTGGCCAACCAGCCATCGGCCAGGGACCAACAAGGCAGGACATGGTGCAACAGCACCTTCCTACCCATGTTTCCCAGCAACTGGTGCACACAGGCTTCCTGCCTCGAATGCTGGAGTTAGCACACAACCATCAGGGCTGGTAGCCACTGGTAGCCTTCACCTCCAGGAATTGATCCAACCCCCTTTTAAAGCCGTCCAAATTGGTGGCCATCACTACATCCTGTGGTAGTGAGTTCCATAATTTAACTATGCACTGTGTGAGGAAGTCCTTCCTTTTATCTGTCCTGGATCTCCCAACCATCAGCTTCATGGGATATGACCCTGTTGGGTTCTAGTGTTTTGAGAGAGGGAGAAAAATATCTCCGTACCATGAATAATTTTGCATACCTCTATCAGGTCTCCCCTTAGCCCTGCGGTGGCTGCAAATCTGCGGCTGCGTCAAATAACGGATGCGTCCCCTATTAGCAGCCACTGCGGGACTTTGAGCGTGTCTAGACACCTCCCGGATGGAAGGGAAAAAGGAGCAGGCAACAGCAGCCAGCAACCAGCACTGATGGAAGATTCTTTTAGTTGTGCAGACCAGCCAGTGAGCCTAATCTGGAGTTTTTTTTATAGGAATGGAGGAGAATTATCTGTCCTGCCATGGCTCTAAAACTGGTCTAAAGAGGCATCATTTTTTGTGTGGCCTCGCTTTAGTTTCTTCCTTTGGGCAGAACTGGCTAGTACGTGTCACAGGTGCGGAATCCCTCCATCACACCCTCCAGGTACTCAGATGAAACCCCACTGCAGGCTGACACTCCTCTTAACTAAGGGTTTGGGCGTTTTATTACCTATCAATATCGCGGCGGCTTCTCGGTAGGGAGAATTTCTGCTGTTCAGGTACTGGACCATCTGACCCAGCATTTCTGAAAGTTTGTGTGTATATCTCCATATCTAGGGAAAACAGGAAGACAGTCAAGGTGCAGAATTTGGCTTTCATAAAAATCCCACCTCTTCAGTAACTCTCCAGTCCTCATGGTCATCAAAGTTGCATTTATGAAGTGGTCAGAAACCAAAGAAGCATGGTGGCTGGTGGGTCAAATTTGGATGTGACTCCATTCCAGGTTTCAGTCAGAACCAGCAAGAATTCCAAAGGAGGTATCCAAGTTGATGAAATTATTTGGGGATATGTTGTCCCCATCTTAAAAAAGGCCACAAAGGAGGAAACTGGAAACTACAGTTTTTTGTGAACCGCCCAGAGAGCTTCGGCTATTGGGCGGTATAAAAATTTAATAAATAAATAAATAAATAAATACAGATCAGATCATCTGATCTCAATCCTTGGGAAAATTTTGGAGCAGATTATAAAGAAGTATTGTAATCAGCAATACTACAAATGAGAAGGATCTTGGAATTGTTGATCGCAAGCTGAATATGAGCCAACAGTGCGATATGGCTGCAAGAAAGGCAAATGCTATTTTGGGCTGCACTAGTAGAAGTATAGCTTCCAAATCACATGAGGTACTGGTTAGACCTCATCTAGAGTATTGCATCCAGTTCTGGGCTCCACAATTCAAGAAGGACGCAGACAAGCTGGAGTGTGTTTAGAGGAGGGCAACCAGGATGATCAGGGGTCTGGAAACAAAGCCCTATGAAGAGAGACTGAAAGAACTGGGCATGTTTAGCCTGGAGAAGAGAAGATGGAGGGGAGACATGAGGGCACTCTTCAAATCCTTAAAAGGTTGTCACACAGAGGAGGGCCAGGATCTCTTCTCGATCCTCCCAGAGTGCAGGACACGGAATAACAGGCTCAAGTTAAAGGAAGCCAGCTTCCAGCTGGACATCAGGAAAAACTTCCTGACTGTTAGAGCAGTAGGACAATGGAATCAGTTACCTCGGGAGGTTGTGGGCTCTCCCACACTAGAGGCCTTCAAGAGGCAGCTGGACAACCACCTGTCAGGGATGCTTTAGGGTGGATTCCTGCATTGAGCAGGGGGTTGGACTCGATGGCCTTTTAGGCCCCTTCCAACTCTGCTATTCTATGATTCTATGAAGTCAAATCTCTTCTTGACCATCCCAGAGTGCAGGACATGGAATAATGGGCTCAAGTTACAGGAAGCCAGATTCTGGATGGACAACAGGAAAAATGTCCTGATTGTTAAAGCACTAGGACAATGGAACCAATGACCTAGGGAGGCTGTGGGCTCTCACACACTAGAGGCCTTCAAGAGGCAGCTGGACAGCCATCTGTCAGGGATGCTTTCAGGTAGATTCCTGCATTGAGCAGGGGGTTGAACTCAATGGCCTTATAGGTTCCTTCCAACTCTACTATTCTTTGATTCTAAGTTGTCCAGTTTCTCTCTCTGTATCCCCAGGCACAACCACACCAAAGGGTTGTGGTTTTTTGAGATACAGCACCAAATCATCAACACACAATGTCTTACTCACAATGTATCTGCTGATGTTTAAGTATGTGCTGTAGATTTTGGCATGCAATCCGTAATTGAAAAGGTCGTTGGGAATGTCTCCCCATTTCATGAAGTTGGTACAGTTGTAAAGTGCAACCTGAGAGGCCTAGACAGTACATGAGAGACAAGAACATCAGATGAGCCATTCTAGATCCATCTAGTCCAGCACTCTGTTCACACAGTGGCCAACCAGCTGTCGACCAGAATCTACAAGCAGGACATGGTGCAACAGCACCCTCCCACCCATGTTCCACAGCAACTGGAGTGTATATAGGCTTACTGCCTCTGATACTGGCAGTAGCACATAGCCAACAGGACTAGTAGCCATTGATAGCCTTCTCCTCCAAGAATTCATCCAACTCCCTTTTAAAGTCATCCAATTTGGGGGCCGTCACTACATCATGTGGTAGTAAGTTCCATAGTTTAACTGTGTGCTATCCAAGATTAGTCAGGCCATGGTACTGCCTTTGGTAGTGGGCTGTAGCTCACAAATGCTTATGGCACAATCAATGTGTTAGTCTTTCAGGTGCCACAAGACGTTTTGTCGGTGTCGCTGCAGCAGACCAACACGGCTACCCCTCTGGAAACCTCTCACCCTGACCTGTGTGGTAAGCTGTTCCTTAGGGCCACACTCCCTGCCCTCATGCTGCTGTTACCAACTTATAGCTCTCAACAATGGCCATGCTGGCTGGAGATGACAGGGAAATTTAGTCCACATTTGAAGAGCATGAAGCTGAGAAAGGCTGCCCTAAAGCAGTGGTGTCTGTTGGCTCCAAAATCAGTGGGGCAGTGAATCCGCTCTGGGTTTCAGTCCACGTTTTGGATCGCTCCTTTAGAGTTCTGACTGAAACCAGGAGCGGATTCACCACCCCACTGCCATCGGAGCCACCAGCCACCACTGCCCTGAAGTCATGTGTTATCATGTGGAAACTCCCAATAATGTGGACAGGTTCCACACCAGCAACAGATGCCTCCAGGATCACCCAAGACAGAAAGTCTAGGCGTCTTTCCACATGACAGACAAGCATTGCTGTGTGTTGCCGTTAGGTGTGGACAGTCGTCACGAAGAAACGGTTCAGCACTCAAGCAGACAAAGCGAAGTGTAGACTCACCCTTTGACTCACTTCTCTGGTCCAAAAATCTGTCAACTGGATGAAGAGGGGAACAAGGCTTCTGAGAACATCTTCTGCCACAAAAACAACGATGGAGGAACATCGTAGGTCATTGTCTTCCTAAGAAGAGAGGGAGAGAGAGAGAGGAATGTCACCCACGCCCGGCCATAGTTTTCAGGGATTTTTATTAAATCAACATGTTGACCCAATTGGGACATCACAACAACCCGGGCTTTTTAAAAAAACCTGGGTTGTTGGGAACAATCAAACATGCTAGTGCATGTGGGAGTGGCTAAACAACCCAGGACCACTCTGTTCTTGGGTTGTTTAGTGGCACGTCCAAACATGGGCGTCTAGCATGTTGCGGGGAGAGACAAGCCTAGAGATGTGAAATTTCTGGAAATTTTGAAGCCATGAAAAATAATCGTTTTTTTCCAGGGGGTTTCGGGGGGGAAATGGAAATTTCCGGAAAAATTGAAATAATGCAATATTAGCACATTTTACAGATTGAAAGTCACTTTGTTACTTTAGGAACATAAAATGTAATTATGTCCAAGTTGGTTTAGCATTAAAATTATTGCATTTGGTATATTAAAAGTACAGTGTATTCAAACAATTATTACAAATTTAATTTACTTTTTTTGGTAACAAATGGAGCTACAAGCTCCTGAACTGTTAGGAACACCTGAACTGTAAGGCGCCTCTTTGGTTCTGCCAGTTTATGAGCAGCAGGCAAAAAACAATTTTAAAAAACAACAACAGAAGAAACCAGCAACATTAGTAACAAAGAAAATTATTTATGTCTCCGCTAGTCCTCCACAGTGTCAAGACATAAAGCCCCCATTCCCATAAAAAGAAAAGAGAGGGGGGAAAGGGGGGGGACCAAGGTTCAATGAATATGCATGAAATTTAACCAGACTCATTTTCTGACCTATAGCGATCACTATTAGTTTCAGTCTCTGCTTCAGTGGCAGTGCTGCCCCCTAGAGGCAGAAATGCATCTTGCTCTTGCATTTGAGAGTTGTAGTCTCAGTTTGCAACCTAGGACTTACTTGTCCTTGGTGCACAGACATTGTAATAATCTGATATTGTACAGTTTTTAGAAATCATTTGGAGAAGTAAATATCTGAACACCTTGTCTTAAACATTTTATCATCATGCTAAAATAAACATTCCGTAATCCATTTTTTCTTCATTTTTTTTCAATTTTCCCAATTTTTCTGGGGGGTGGGAAACAAAAAAGACTTTGAGGAAAAAATGGGTTTCCCCCCCAATTTTTTCCAGTTTTTTTCCAGGCCTTCACACCTCTAGACAAGCCAGAGGTCTGAGTTCAGACGCAACAACATTAAACAACCCAGAGATGGAGTGTCCCTGCGTTATTTAGATGCTCTTGTTTGCAGCAGGAACAACCGGCAGTAATGCCTCTTTCACGACAATCCACGATATATATTTAAATACTGGAAATACTGTCGTCCCCCCCTTTTGTCCGTCCCCAACGGAAGCCGGGGGAGCCTTAATAAACCCCAACTCTTACCAGGCCTAAATTTCTGTAGTGAGTGGTGGCGGCCATCTTGAATCTCGCCTGAAATCACGCGAGATCTCGGCAGCTGGCTGGGAACTCAGTGAGACCCAGCCAGCAGCCGAGATCTCGCGTGAGTTTGGGCGAGATTCAAGATGGCCGCCGCAAGGGGTGGGTAGTGAGTGGGGTGAGTGCTTGGGGGCTGTGTGCAGGAACTTCCAGCAACGCAGCCTCCGCCCCCCCCCCCCCAGTGCAGAAGCAGCAGCAACAGGAGGAGGTAAGAGACTGAAGTTTGTGTGTGAGTGCATGGGGTCTTTGAGTGAATGCATGTATGCATGTTTTTTGAGTGAGTGATGCTGAGTGTGTGTGTGCATGCACACGTGTGCTGGCAGTGTGAGTGTATTGATGTCTGAATGGGATGCCTGGTTGTTTGACTGATTGAATGCATGTGCATATTTGCAGTGGGGGTGGCTGTAGTTTTCTGTGAGTTGGGGGGATGATTTGGAGGTGAAGTTCCTATTAAATAATGCATTTTAGACCCATAGACCTTCCTTTCCAATTTGTTTACTATAATTGGCATGACGTATATTTTGTAACAGTGGCTGACAATTGTTCATCCTTCTTAAAGAAACTTTTAAAAAATTAACAGGGTTGTTATTATCATCACCACCACCACCACCATCATCATCTATCTCTCTTTTCTTGCTTGTGGTGGTTTTTCTAGATGAACATGATGGGCTTTGCCAAGTCATGTTGTCTTTTACTGATTCAGAATAGGTATTGCAATTTCAATGTAGGTGTGTTTTTCTTGGTTGTTTTTGACTGTTATGTTTGGTTGAAGTTGAAACAAGCTAAGACAAGCTTTAATCCATTTTGTTCCATGGCTAACATTTGCAGGTTGTTACGTGATGCGTTCTCATTAGACCCGTGTACAAAAAAGTCCATCCTGCTCACAGGAGCTGCCTTGTAACCACTCCCCCCATTGATGACAAACCAATCTTATTGGTGGCATCTTCACAACAATGATACAGGTTGGAACTGGAGACTTATTTCACTGGCCTAGAATCATAGTCACTACTCTTTCTAATTAGACTTTATAGCCAATTAGAATTTATCCTTAAAACAGGATACAGTATTGCAAAAACATGTTCATGCTGAAAACACAAAAGTGATAATCTGGCAATACACAATACTACTGACAGTATAAAAACTGTGGCACTTAAACATATTCTTTCTGAGGTGGGGGAACACATTTTATGATTCTTTCATTCTTGCTTATTGATTATGTGTGACTGCGTATGTATGGTGATTAGCTGGTGGAGGGAATGGAAGAAGAGTTGAATGTACTAGGATAAACAAAGAAACTTGCTATTAAGGAGGGAAGCATGGGGTAAACTTCACAATATTAACACTATAAATGTTTTGGGAAAACAACAATTGGAAGAGAGCACATCTTTCTTTATACAGGAGTAAAACAATTTCACTCAAAGTTCTATTTTTATTCAGCTGAGATATCAGTCCTTGATGGGACTGAAATTTCTAGAGCTTCTTCAAAAGCAAGTTTTCTTGCAACTGGTGTCATCTGGACTCTGGTCTTCTGTACTGCAGTTCATCTGGGTTCCATCTTTCATTATTACTTTTCTGAGAAGACTTCTTGCATCTCTTTAGGGTTATGATGGTGTTTGCAAAAACCTGCATAGGAAATTAACTACAAAGAGGCGTGGATCGCTGGATGAAGAGCAATTACAAAACAATAACTATGTATATGAATCTGCATCTTTTTTTTTCTCCTTAAGATTTAGAGGCTAAATTTTTACTCTGCACATGTTTTTGGCTATTATCATTATTATTATTATTATTATTATTATTATTATTATTATTATTATTATTATTTTATAAAGCACCATCAATGTACATGGTGCTGTACAGAGTAAAACAGTAAATAGCAAGACCCTGAACTGTATGTAACATATGTATGTAACAAAGGAAACATCTGTATGTAACATTCTTTTTTTGCTATGGGAGGGCTTATTTAAGGTGCTAAAGGTCCTTAGCAGTTCAGAGGCTCGCAAGATGACACGATTATTATTATTATTATTATTATTATTATTATTATTATTATTATTATTTATTTATTTATATAGCACCATCACTGTACATGGTGCTGTACAGAGTACACAGGAAAATTAGATCCATATAGATGTTTCCTTTGGAATGAACTCCATTCTTTAGGAGAAGATATGAATAAGTATGACAAGCACCCAACAGAAGTTTTGTCTAAAGTTTGGGAATTGTTAAAAAGCATAAAAGCTAAATACCAGTTAGCTCCAGTCACTGACACCAACCACCGGACCTCTGAGCAAAAGCCGGTCTTAAGAGAAGTGTGTGCAGCAAACGATCAGAAAGAGACTCCCCAAAGCAGCAAACAGAAATGCTGTGGGGAAGAAGATGCGAGGAAGACTGGAGCAGGCAGGCACCATCCCAGCCTGCTTCAGTTGGAAACCCCCCCCCACAGGGCTAACATCTTCACCATGTGGGGAAGAAGGAGCAGTTGGTTTGCCCCTCCATTGGGAGATGAGAGGACGGAGCAGGGCCTTCCCACCAGCCTAAACAGTCTCCTTAATTTATTTTTATTTTCTCCCTCTTCCCTCCCCATACACTTTTCCTTGTGTGTCATGTCTTTTTTTTAGAATGTAAGCCTGAGGGTAGGGACTGTCTTCTTTATTGATACATTGTAAGCCGCTCCGAGAGCCTTTTGGCTGAAGGGCGGGATAAAAATACTCTAAATAAATAAATAAATAAAATAAATGCAGACTCTCCCTAAAACCTTAGCTACAGAGAGAAGCAATACTGTAACTGCCCCCAAAAACTCTCCTAAGCAATCTCTTGCTGTGTCTAGTGCACTGCTAGAGAAACTGAAGCTTCACTTACAGAGCCAAGTAAGCCCATAGAACAACCAGTTTTAAAAGCTCCCCCAATTCAATCTCAAGTTCAAGAGAAAACCCAATTTAATGTTTCTGCCATGCCAAGTTGTAAAGAAACTCCTATGGCATGCTCAGAAATAGAAATTAAAAATATAAAGCATGTTAAAGAATGCTACATAAAACAACATAAATCTGAACTATTATTATTATTATTATTATTATTATTATTATTATTTATATAGCACCATCACTGTACATGGTGCTGTACAGAGTACACAGTAAATAACTAGTAGCAAAGTCAAATAAAGAAAACATTGTGTTTGCAAACCAGCTGTTGCTTCCTGATAAGCATCCTGTTCATACCAGAAAAACTTCAAAAATAGAGCCTCCAACAGCAAGAAGAGTCTACCTCAAACCTGAATTAAATTTAAAAATTAACCTAGTTTTCTCTGTAATCTATTAAGAGAGGCCTTCAAGAGGCCGCTGGACAACCATCTGTCAGGGATGCTTTAGGGTGGATTCCTGCATTGAGCAGGGGGTTGGACTAGATGGCCTTGTAGGCCCCTTCCAACTCTGCTATTCTATGATTCTAAATAATCTCAAAGTGCAGCCACCAGAGAGCAGACAAAATTTACCCGCATTGGGTAGTCCCTTGTAAGGCACAAGGAGAGCCCCTCCAAGAACCAAGGCCTTGCAAAACAATTCTAGCAATTCTAATTTTTGCAGTTCTAAAAAGCAGTTTCTAAAATCACAGTTCTAGCAAACATTTAGGCTAAGCAAAACATTTTGCATGCAATATTACTTCAAACACATTGGTGTTACCCAGCACTGGAAACAGAATACAAGAAAGAATTCATACAGTGAACCTCTATGCTAACGTGTGTATGAACAGACACGTGTCTGCCCACATTCTCCACCAGATCTGTTACGTGATGTGCTCTCATTAGACCCGTGTACAAACTTGCACATGTTCTAATGAGACTTACACCCACTTCTAAGGAATCTTTTGACATTGGCAATAGAGCATCTGTGGCGAAGTAAGGCGATTCTAACTCAAGAAACTTACAGCACTGAAGGGGATAACGCCACAATGGCACATTTATTGAGGTTGAAACAAATACAAAGGCACAAGCTAGTTTTGGGGAAAGGCTTAGAAGCAGTTTCAAGATTGAAAAATAGACCTTTTGAGACTTAAGAGCATACACACAGAGACAGCAGGGGAAAGAGTAGAGGGAATCTAATAATAATAATAATATACCTCTCCTTGGGCTGCAGCCCTTTCTTGTAGAGCAGAACTGTGGAGCATTGCAACTCTTCAGTGAAGAGGAAAGGAATTAGCGAGGGAAAGCATGGCAGCTCGCTCTCCCAAACTGAAATCTTTAGTAAACTCAAAAAGAAGAAGCTAGCCTGTTTCCCCTCCCCCTTTAGGGGGTCTTGGTATTATCTTGTTTAAAGATCTACTTGCTATGGGAACAAAAGAGGGTGATTTGGGATGATGGCTGTACTTGATGCAGCCTAGAGTTCAGCAACAGGGCTACATTAGCATGTGTATGACCAAGTAAAACTCTTGCCATCCAGCAGTCATATTCTGCTTGGTTTCCCCCCAGCTTTGTCTTTGGGGAAGGCATTTGAAGACTCTATCAGGAAATGGTTACTGCTCGCAGTCTATAGGTGGAGTTTGGGGTCACTTCAAAATGGAGTCAGTACTGCTCACAGAAGCTACCTTGTAACAAGGCTAATAGTAGTTTATGCTCTTTCTGAATCATAGAATCATAGAATAGCAGAGTTGGAAGGGGCCTAGAAGGCCATCGAGTCCAACCCCCTGCTCAAGGCAGGAATCCACCCTAAAGCATCCCTGACAGATGCTTGTCCAGCTGCCTCTTGAATGCCTCTAGTGTGGGACAGCCCACAACCTCCCTAGGTAGCGTCGCACTGGTCTAACTGTCAGGACGTTTTTTCCTGACGTCCAGCCGGAATGTGGCTTCCTTTAACTTGAGCCCATTATTCCGTGTCCTGCACTCTGGGAGGATCGAGAAGAGATCCTAGCCCTCCTCTGTGTGACAACCTTTCAAGTATTTGAAGAGTGCTATCATGTCTCCCCTCCATCTTCTCTTCTCCAGGCTAAACATGCCCACTTCTTTCAGTCTCTCTTCATAGGGCTTTGTTTCTAGACCTCTGATCATCCTGGTTGCCCTCTTCTGAACACGCTCCAGCTTGTCTGCGTCCTTCTTGAATTGTGGAGCCCAGAACTGGACGCAATACTCTAGATGAGGCCTAACCAGGGCCAAATAGAGAGGAACCATTACCTCACGTGATTTGGAAGCTATACTTCTATTAATGCAGCCCAAAATAGCATTTGCCTTTCTTGCAGCCATATCACACTGTTGGCTCATATTCAGCTTGTGATCTACAACAATTCCAAGATCTTTCTCGTTTGTAGTATTGCTGAGCCAAGTGTCCCCCATCTTGTAACTGTGCCTAAACTATTCCCTAAATGTAGAACTTGGCATTTATCCCTATTAAATTTCATCCTCTTGTTTTCAGCCCAGTTTTATTGTACTAGATTTTTCTGCTTCATTTGTTAATATGAATTTTCTGCTTCATTTGTTAATAATGCTCCTTCTCTTGCTGGTGATGATTGCTGGTTTATTATGTTATTTATTTATTTATTTATTTATTTATTACATTTTTATACCGCCCAATAGCCGAAGCTCTCTGGGCGGTTCACAAAAGGAATAAAATAAAATAAATTTATTGTTATAAAAATAAAGAAATGGTTTTATATAAGTGTTAATTCTTTTTTTAGTGTTTAGCATATTATTATAGTAGTTGTGTGCCTTTGGCACTCATTGGTTGGTATCATTTACTTTTTGTGAACCACCCAGAGAGCTTCGGTTTTGGGCAGTATAAAAATGTAATAAATAAATAAACGTGACCGAGGCCACGCCCCCTTGGGGGCTGGACATGTTGAGTTGGCTCCGCCTTGGGGTGGGCATGTTGGGGTGGCCATGCCTCCTGAGGGCGGCCATTTTGTCCTCCTTTTTGGTTTCCAAAATATGGTCACCCTATACTAGCCTTATACCGTTGCTAGTGTCCCTTCCTAACGTGGTTCTCTGTATCGGTTCTCTGTATCGGGGGGCACACTAGTGTGACTTACGTTTAGCTGTAACGTTACTGCAGGGCACATTGTTAAATCCTTTCCGTTGTTCTCCCTCTTCTCTGAGAGTAGCAGAGTTGCTGGGTTTGCTCCGCCCACTGCCTGCCTCATTCCTAGCCAGCAGTGCAGGGCAATAGTCATAAGCACACACAACCCCTCTCCCAAAACTTCTCAATACAAGTCCTAGGGAATAGCCTGAATGCATAGGAGCCAGCCACTTTGCTGAAGCTAAGCTGGGCTGGGTCTGGTCAGGGTTTGGATGGGTGACCAAATTGAAAAGTTTTAGCGGCAGCTCCATTTTGGACAGGGAGCAAGAGACCCTTGTTAATTTTCCTGCATGGAGCTACAGCAATCCTTTGAGTGCTCCTCAGGTTCTTTGCAAAGAGGGGGGAATGTTAAAAAAAAATCATAAAAAAATCAACCGATGACCCAATTTGCAGATGTAAGCATTTGTTTAAAATCCTGCTCCTGCGCCCACAGCAGTGGCTCGGGCAAATCTTTTGCAAAAGGAGCACAATTAAGGCAGGATGCATGGGAGTACTTCACAATCAAAGCAGATTCTAAGGTGGAAAACCTCTGAGCCCTTTGCATGCAATTGTCAGTGATTGCACAGTATAACACTGGTGTGATTTATCTGCTGTAGCAGATAAGATAGCAAACGGGGCGAAGGAAGGGGAACAGGAAGTGGTTGGAGCAAACCCAGCAGCTCTGCTACTCTCAGAGAAGAGGGAGAGGAAAATTACTGGTAGAACGAGGCACATGGATCTGTAGCCGCGCTGGAACGAAGAAATAGAGCCTGTAAGTACAACTCATTTACAACGTTAGAGACCCAGGGTCACGTGATGCTGTGCGTCACAGTAACCCATTCAAAACGGAAAGCACTTTTATTCAAGATGTATATAAGACATCACTTCTTCACATTCAGAAATACTTTACATGCTTTTCTTTGGCTAAATTTATCATCATCATCACCATCATCAACAACAGAAAAATCAACCCTTGTCAATGTCAATGTTCAAAATCGCTAATCCATTCAAATGTTCTTGCACCATTGAGTAGGCCCCTTCAAAATTGTAAGCCAATGCCAACTGGTCCCACTGGCCCACCCTCTGCCCAGCCCTGGGTTAGCATCCTAACCATGGCTTAGCGTGTTGTATGAACAGGCCCATTCTGGGCCAAGAAAATCCAAATTCGGCTCTCAGAGGGAAGAGAAAAGAAATGAAACAACTTAGAGGTGTGACTCAAGCTAAGTACTGTGAAGTTATGGGACAAATATTGGTAGTTGCTCAGATGCTTAGTGGCCTAAACATCCTAAACTGTCCGCAATAGAAGAGCAGAAAAGAAAAGTGTGGCATAGAACCCTGCTTCAGAAATTCACACACTTTTTTAAAAAGCAGACACTAAGGGATGGGCTGAAATTTAACACATTGTGTTTACAATGTTGATATTCAGTTACAGAACACTGAGATAGGAATAATAGCGATGAATACATAGCAAAAAGTATTACATTTTTGTTTAATAAAAGTTTTTTGGGGTATTCTTTGAGTTTGGTTGGTGTGTTGTGTTTTCTTCTGATGTTAGTATTCTGTTGTACTTATTTCTGTTATATCGGATAGTTTAGACACAAAGATGACATTTTTCGAATTGGTTTTACTGGATCCTGGATTTTTGCTTTACTGATGTAATTTTTAATTCTTTCTTTTTAAGTAGCTTTTTTTAAAAAAAGAAAATAAAACAAACCACAAAATAAAAACAAACCACAAAATAAAAAACCACAAACATGCGCTAAAAATACTTGTCAGTGCATAAACTGGGGTTTTTCAGTCAATGTGGTTCATTGGTCACTCAAAAAGGTTTGAATCACTTGGAACAAGCATGGGGAACCTCTAGTCCGTGGGCCAGAAATGGAATGTGGGATCCCCACTGCAGCCTGCCATCTTCTTCCCCACATCCCACCTTCTCTCCTGGCAGAGAAAACCTCTTATTTCATAGAATCATAGAATTGAGGAGTTGGAAGGGACCTCAAGGATCATCTAGTCTAACCTTCTGCAATGTGCAGGAAAACCAATTAAACCATCCGTGAGAGGTGGATGTCCAGCCTCTTCTTAAAAACCTCCAAATATGGAGAACCCACAACCTCCGTAGGTAGACTGCTCCACTGTTGTACAGTTCTTACCATCAGGAAGTTTCCCCTTATATTTTGTCGGAATCTAGGTAGCTGTAACTTATACCCCTTATTTTGGGTCCTAGTTTCTGTGGCCGTGGGAAATACTTCTTGTTGACCACCTTCCCTGTGGCATCCTTTTATGTACCTGAACACTGCTAACATGACTCCCCTCAGTCATCTTGTCTCCAGACTGTACATCCCAAGTTCCTTCTTCAGCCTGTCCTCAAGTTCCTGTATCATCTGTGTTGCCCTCCTCTGAACCTGTTCTTAGCCTGTCAATGTCCTCCTGGAAATGTGGAGCTTAGGTCCCTGCTCTGAGAAGCTTACAAATCCAAACGTATTCAGTGTGCGTGTTTGTGTCAGGAGGAGGTACATAAGCTTCCACCCCCCATGACAAATCTGTGAACAGCAACCCACTGTATCTGGCTCCATCTAGATAGTGGGCAGGTGTTCATGAGCGTTGCCAGCCACTGGGGCTTATTTAAACTACGGTGGCCAGCAATGACTGTGCGAACCCAGCTAGTGGCTGCTACAACCCCTCTATAAGCCCTGCAGAGAGTGATCCAGGCCCCTAGCCAGAAAGGGCAGCCAATAGGGCTTCTTACGCTTTCTGGTTTTGCCCCCTTCCTGGGACTGCAGAAACGGTATGTGGGCCAAGCACTTGGCAGGTCCCAATCCATGCTTTTTTGTTTTCGAACTCTCACCTCGGTGAAGAAAGCCATCCTGACTATCCTCTCCTTGATGTCAGAATGGCGCAAGTACGCGTTGGCATGTTTGAAGGTCACTTTGAGGTGCACTTTGGTGAATGTAAACAAGGTCCTGGAAGAGCAAACGCAATTCTGAATGTTAGCAAGAACTGCTGCTCAGGTCTGCTAGACCCACAGCGGGTCCAGAGCAATGCTCAAATTATTGGAGGGGGGAAGGAGGGGTTCTAATTGAAATCCCCAAGCCACACACCCTGATTCCCCCCAATTTTAGTCAAATTGTGCCCCCCATATATTTCTAAAATAGTAGCTAAAGAAGCCATTACAAGGGAGATTGGCTCCAATTCGTCTGCCCCCTGCTGTAATTAGAGCACTGATGAAGGCCGTGATAAATGAAATCCCTTCTTAATATCAGCTCTGTAAGGGAAAGGCACGGGTTAACTGGGATAGGGGCACATGGGGGTTGGAATCTGGGAACAAGGTTGTTTTAATTAATTTTTATGGTTTTATAGGGAGATAAGGATGCCAAAGGGAGGATGACATCTGGCTGGGGGAGAATAGACCAGCGCCAGCCCGGCCATATCTGTCAACTGGCCTTGAGCGATTAGACACCCCGGCTGAAAGGTGTGAGGACGGTTGGAAGAACAAAGCAGAAGGGAGGGGGGAAGGAGTGAAGAAAAGAAAGTATAAAATAGTCTCTGCCTGGGGCAACAGGGCGGTTGTCTGCTGGGGAGGAGAGCGTGTGATAGAACGAGTTGCTCTATGTTGGCAAAAGGTATATTAGAGTAAGTTTTATTGTTGCCTGTTACTGGGTTCTTATGTTATGCATGCTTTTATGATATTTTATTAAGTCCGTCCCATGTATCCCAAGCCTCGTGTGGCGCAGAGCAGTAAAGCAGCAGTTTCTGCAGCTGAAACTCTCCCCATGGCCTGAGTTCGATCCCAGCGGAAGCTGGTTTCAGGCAGCCGGCTCGGGTCGAATCAGCCTTCCATCCTCCCGAGGTCGGTAAAATGAGTACCCAGGTAGCTGGGGAAAAGGTTATAATGGCCGGGGAAGGCAACGGCAAACCACCCCGTTATAAGGCCTGCCAAGAAAACGTCAGCGAAAGCTGGCGTCCCTCCAAGAGTCAGCAATGACTCAGTGCTTGCACGAGAGGTTCCTTTCCTTTCCTTCCATGTATCCCTACCCTTAGTCTGAATAAAAAGGTCTTAACCCTCACGCTGTGAGCTTGTGAGCGTCTGTGCCTGGGATCCGTGCTAAACCCAGTAAAGTACCGGCTGGAGCGCTGGGGCTTCTCTCCTTGACAAGCTCCATCTGACAACCTTTGGCTAAAATGAAGCTCATGGGAAGGAATTTAGTCCTTGGAAACAGCAAGGAACGACGTTTCCTTCCCACAGTTCCTCAATCAGTCAGATCCTAGACAGGAAGTTGAGTCAGACCTTTGGTCCATCTCCCCAGCATTGTCGACACTGACGGGCAGCAGCTCTCCAGGGTTTCAGGCAGGATTCTTTCCTGGAGAAGCCGGGACTCAAACCTGGGACTTTCGGCTTGCACAGCAGGTGCGTTGTGACACGGAGCATGGCCCCTTCTTCCTCTTAACGCGTTCTGATTTTGCTTCCAGCCATTGCTCCATTACATCTTAGGAAGGATCGCATCCACATTATACGGTGAACATCAGTTCACGCAATTCCCCGTCACGGCTGGCCACTGAGCCCAACCAGAGCTAGGTTCTGTGCCTTCACCTCGACCTTTTCAAGGAGCTGTAGTCTACCCTTGGCCTCAACATCCATAAAATCCTCCCCTTTTTATATCGGGGAGGGTCTGCAGCTGAGCGCTAGAGAGCCTACCTCCCAACTTCTGGTTTCTTACCTAACCAGATGGAAAATGCCTTCGAAGAAGTTCTCGGGACTCGACAGCAAGTCCCAGCAGCGCTGCATCCCCAGAATGTTGTATTCCTTGATGTAGCCGGTGCACGTAATCAGGTTTTTAAGAGCTTGCACGGCGGTGCTGAATCCAACAGAGGGAAAAGTATCACCAGGAGCCATTTGGCCTGAGGGGCCTGTGGTGTTACACCCCACAAGTCAGTTCCCAAATGTATGTCTGCAGTTTGTAAGTCTGTGGGTTTTAGAATGTTGGCCTGAGTGGGCGGAGCTAGGATGTCTTGGGAGGGGGAGGAGGGATATATAAGGGAAGGACTGAGGGGATTGAGAGGAGACTTTTAGGCACTCTTAGAGTCTTTAGTGCTCTCTGTGCTTAGAGTACTTAAGTTCTAGGAAATTTGAGGGTCAGTGCAGAGAGTGGTGTCTTTGGAGTGTGGTGTGCACATAGTTGATGTATATTTATTTATTTATTTATTTAAGCATTTTTATGCCGCCATTCAGCCAAAAAAGGCTCTCACGGCGGCTTACAAAAGTATTTCTTGACAGTCCCTGCCCACAGGCTTACAATCTAAAAGACATGACACAAAAGGAAAAGGGATTGGGAGGGAGGAGGAGGGGGGAGGAAAGGAAAGCAAACTCAGGCACTACAATCTTAGTTGGGAAGTTCAGCAGTGACAGTTGACAGTTGGCAGCAGGAGGGAGGGGGTCTCTCAGCTGGCGCTGGTGGAGAGGGGCCTGGCTGCTGCTTCCTCCCTCACTGGTGGCCTCTCCAGAGGCTATATTAATCAATACAGATAAGAAAGAAAGCTCAAGAGTGATTGTGTGAGAGAAAGGAAAGCGCGTATGTGAATGGGTGAAAGGATTGGATGAAAGGTTTCAAAAAGGGTTTTAAATGTTTTATTTCAAACAAAGCTTGTGAACTTTTAAAAATAAATTTCAATTATTTTGTTTTTAACTACCACAAAAATCCCACGTGTCTGTTTGGCATTTATCATCTGAAGTTTACACATTTAGCACCCACTCTGACAATAATTCACCTCAGCACATATAACTCACAGTGTTTTATTTTATATATTGACATCCTTCTCCATTTAACCCCTTTCTCCACATAGTTTGGAGGAAGGTGGTTTTTATCCCTTGCCTCAGGCGTATCAAGCGAGCAGGGAGTAGCCGTGGCCAAGCTTGGTGTTCAGAGCCTGTGTCGTGGCAGGGCCGAACACCATCTCGCCTCTCTCACGGGTGTCAAGCAGAAAGAGCCACATCTCTCTCTAACAGCTTCATCACACCAGGGTTGTACTTTGCAATCACTGCGAATTGCGTGCAAAGGACTCTGAAGTTTTACAGCTTATAATACGCTTTGACTGTGAAGTACTCCCAGGCATCCTGCTTTAATTGTGCTTTAAAGCCAAAAGAACCAACCTATTTTGCTACCTGTTTAGGAGTGAATCATTTGTTGTTCTCCGAGTGGACACTGGGGGCGCAGGAGGAGGATTTGATATGTTTAAAGTACAAATTAAACAAATGCTTACATCTGCGTAAGTTTTAAAGATAAAGACATCAAAATTGGCACAGTGATAGATATTAAGGAGAGCTTTAAGCATACCAAATTTGAATCGGATTGGGTCATCCGTTGATTTTTATGATTTTTTACATTTATTTATTTATTTATTTATTTAAAACATTTATATCACACCCTATACTTCCTGACTGTTAGAGCAGTACGACAATTGAACCAGTTACCTAGGGAGGTGGTGGGCTCTCCCACACTAGAGGCCTTCAAGAGGCAGCTGGACAACCCTCTGTCAGGGATGCTGTAGGGTGGATTCCTGCATTGAACAGGGGGTTGGGCTTGATGGCCTTGTAGGCCCCTTCCAACTCTGCTATTCTATGATTCTATGATTCTATATCATTAAGATCTCAAAGCGGCATACAGATAAAAACATACAGTATAAAACAATAAATATGCACAGTTAACAACTAATTAAACATTTCCCCCCCCCCCCTTAAATCCTTTTCCTGGTATGCAAAGGATCTTAGGAGTGCTGCCGCCCGGGGTGTGATTTAGCTAGCAACAACAACAACAACTTTATGCTGTAGGGGATAATTCGAGGGAAACGGGTACGTGGGATGAAGCCTTACGTGGCACATTTCTGCATGATCAGCCGACCTGCCTTCGCCTCCAGGAATTGATCCAACCCCCTTTTAAAGCCATCCAGATTGGTGGCCATCACTACATCTTGTGGTAGTGAGTTCTATAACTATGTGCTGTGTGAAGAAGTACTTCCTTTTATCTGTCCTGAATCTCCCACCAACCAATTTCATGGGATGACCCCGAGTTCTAGTATTTTGAGAGAGGGAGAAAAATGTCTCCCTCTCCACCTTCTCCACACCAAGCATAATTTTGTACACCTCTATCAGGTCTCCCCTCAGCCTCCTTTTTCCCAAGCTGAACAATCCCAGCTGTTGTAACCTTCCCTCACAGGGGAGATGCTCCAGCCCCTGGATCATTTTAGTTACAGTTTTCCCAGCTCTATAATGTCCTTTTTTAGTTGTGTTGTCCAGAACTGTACAAAGTATTCTAAGTGTGGTTGCACCATCGATTTGTATAAGGGCAGTAGGATACTGGCTGTTTTATTCTCAATTCCTTTCCTTATAATGCCTAACATGGACAGCAGTAGCTAAGGCCCAAAGCAAGATACTGTGTAGCTGCTCCTACTGTACCACATCTGTTCTCGTATCTCTGGTGACCCTTTATTTAAAGATGTCTGGTGTGACATTGCTGCATCCAGGGCTTCTTCATCTCCTGGCCAGCTCCAGCCAGTCAAGCGGAGCGGAGGTCAAGAAACTCTGAAGGTAATAATGTCACGTCACACGTCATCTTGAATTAAGCATGAGGGGGGAGCACGGGAGAAAGTCATGAGAGTCCCATGTGGTGCAGTGGCTAAAGTGTTCGACTGGGAGTCGGGAGATCCGGGTTCTAGTCCCCTCTCAGCTGTGGAAACCCAGTCACAGACTCTCAAGCCCAGTCTACCTCACAGGGTTGTTGTTGTGAGGATATATTTTTAATTATTTATAATTATTTTTATTTATTTAATTATTTATTGCATTTCTATACTGCCCAATAGTTGAAGCTCTCTGGGTGGTTCACGAAAATTAAAACCATTCATAAAAATGGAGAGGAGGAGGATTATGTTCGCTGCCTTGGGTTGCTTGGAGGAAAAAAGGCAGGTTATAAACGCATTTTATAAAAAGGCAGGTTATAAACAAATAAACTAGGGGCAGCTATGTATTCCTCATAACGTGGCCCTTTGGGCTTAAAGTGCTTCATGTGTGTATGTTCTGTGTTTTAAAATTTTAAATTTTGTATACTTGTTTTTATCTCAATTTTAGAATTTCTGTAAACCGCCCAGAGAGCTCTGGCTTTGGGGGCAGTATATAAGTGTAACAAATAAATAAATAAATAAATAAATAAATAAATAAAGTTGCATTCCTTGGTTTTTCCACTGCAGTTGTAACTGTCCCTTTTCTCAATGGCTTACACTGTTCTCTCTCTCCATGCTTTCCCCCCATTATGTGCACCTGTGATATCAGTGGAGAGGTAGTGACCGGCTCATCGTGGTTCCCTAGTGAGATGGCTGAGGTCTGCCCAGTCCTAGTCGAAGACTATCCCTTTTATCATACTGGACTGATTCACACAATAACCCACCCTGAGAACAAGCCGCCGTGGGTTGGTTATTTGACCGCTAACCCATGATGGTCAGCCTCTCTGAGGCTTGTTTCCAATTTATTCCTCCTAATCCCTGGGCATGTATCCCTGGGACCTTTGTGGCACAACAGTTTCTGGGCTGGCACATCATGAAATAACCCAGGAATAGGGCATTCCTGGGTTGTTAAGAAAAAGCGGAAATGGCTCACGTGCTCTGCTCATCTCCGGCAATTCCTGGATTAAACAACCCAGGAATTGCTGCCTTGACATCCATTCATAGAAAACCTGCTTCCCCCAGCCCCTGCTGTTTCTTACATCCTCCATGTCCATTCCACATTCCTCCAGGAAGGAGCTCAGCAGCACTCCTGCAGCCTGAGAAAAACCTTCATCTTCGTTTGTAAGATTGTCTATCGCTTGGAGCACAATCTCTGTGATATGAGCGTTGGGGACATGTTCACCAAATGCCTGGCACAAAGAAGAATGAAAAGAGGTTGCCTGTCAGAGTTTTCCCAGTTTTTTCACACCCTTCCCATATGTCTCTATATCTTACTTAACAAAGCTTCATTCAGTTCAGCCGCAATAACACGTTTTTTTCTTTACTAAAGGGGGAATGTTTATACCGTCGGCCATCAAAATGTTTAATGCCAAGTCTGCAGCCCAGCTTTTATATACCTCCAACATCTGGAGAGGGGGATTAACATCTGAGATAGATATAGGCTACAGACAAGGTTTCTGAGGACCCTTCTTCAACTCCCAAAGCATGTCCCTAATTCTGTACTTTTGTTGGAAACCGGGGAAAGCTCTTTTTCGCTTAGGGCTTGGTGAAGTGTGCCTTCTTCACAAGTGAGGCTAAGGAGACATTTGCTCTGATCTGGCATGTGTGCTCTGCGCAGAGAATCTAGGTTTCCTCACATTTATTTATTTATTTATTTAGTCTCCACTTGGAGACTAAATAAATAAATTCTAGTCTCCACTTTGCCATGGAGACCCACTGGATGATTTTGGGCCAGTCACAGACTCTCAGCCCAACCTACCTCACAGGGCTGTTGCTGTGAGGATAACATGGAGAGGAGGATTATGTACGCCAGCTTTGGTTTTTTGGGGGGAAAAGGGCGGGATATAAATGCAATAAATAATAATAATAATAATAATAATAATAATAATAATAATAATATTGCTGCATGTTTTAGCTCTAAGGGCTCAAGGAGAGGGGTGATGTGCTGATAGGGAGAAAGATGAGTTCAGCAGGCACAAAGGAGGACAGGTAGGAAGACCAGCAAGCATGAACTCATGACAGTCTAACAACTGGTAAACCAGAACCATACCTTTGCCACTTTAGAGATGTTGTTGTCAAAGGTCATGGGGCCGGAAATGAAAAAATCTTCTCGGAGTCATTTCACAACATTCCCTTTCTTATTCCTGTGTTTCTTCTCCATATCCTTGGCTGTTTTTTTTCTCCCCAATGGAGAAACACAGCATTAGTCTATGATTCTATGATTCTTGTCCACCTCCAAACTCCAAATACTGTCACAATACTGTTATCTATATATATAAAACGCTGAGGTATGTTTCTGTACAGGCTTCAGCTGATATAGGTTGCTAAGCAACAGTAATGTGTAACGTCAGCTGATACAGGTTGCTAAGCCCCTCGCCCGACTCCTCCGGGCTTTCCAAGGTAATCCTTCCCCCTTTTCTGCCTCTTCGCTCCCACCCCCCCACAAAGAGGGCAACACCATGGTCCGGAGCATGAGCGAGACACGGCCGGGGCCCTTGGTAGCCGGGCGGGAGGCCGCTCGCCTGCTGTGAACCCAGGCCCCGGCCTAATTTCATGCGAGCTGGGCGGCCGGCTGAAGGCTGACAGGAACCCCGGGGAGAGGGGGACACCTGCTCCCCCTCCCCCCGACCTCCCTGCCCCCCAGGTCTGCCAGACGGCACTGTATCTGCAGCCTCCAAGCAGCCCACTCCTCCGTGATGATATTTAATTAATTAATATGCTACAACGGCGTATGTTACGCTGGGTACAGCTAGTAACAGCATAATACTGTTATGCTGTGGCCCAGTTCAGCCATTATTTTGGCTGGACTGCTCACTTGCAAAAAGGAAAGTAAACATCGCGAACCTGTTTGTTAGATGCTCACTAAGAGAAGCTGTAGAGATCACTGGTTTGGGAACCCTCCTGAGCACAAGCGGGATTTGCCCTTTCTTTCCCCTAAACATGCCTGACAAGCTCTGTAAGAAGTTTAGACCAGAAGAAAGAGGGCCCTGCTTATCCCAGCCGTCTCCATGACCATGGCAGGTGGTTCCACTTTTCTTGTTCGAAACCTTTTCAAAAGATGAGGACTTAGGTACTCTGTGGAACAAAGAGGATGTCACACCTGCCACCTTCATCTGCCCAAAATGCCTCCGGGCTCCTGTAGGGGGGGGGAAATCTCTAAAATGGTTTTTAATTTTAAAGAAAAAGGGAAGACGACATTGCGGTAACTGTGGCTCAGAGTTGATAGGCAGTGGAGGCTGATGTCAGTGGGGGCAGTGAGTCCTTTCTGAGTTTCAGTCAGGACCAGTGAGAACTTTAAAGGAGCTCTCCAAGGTCCTCTACATCTCGGCTAGCACCTTTAGAGTTCTGACTGAAATTTATTTATTTATTTATTTATTTATTTATTTATTACATTTTTATACCGCCCAATAGCCGAAGCTCTCTGGGCGGTTCACAAAAATTAAAACCATCATAAAACAACCAACAAGTTAAAAAACACAAATACAAAATACAATATAAAAAGCACAACCAGGATAAAACCACGCAGCAAAATTGATATAAGGTTAAAATACAGAGTTACAACAGTATAATTTAAGTTAAAATTAAGTGTTAAAATACTGAGTGAATAAAAAGGTCTTCAGCTGGCGACGAAAGGAGTACAGTGTAGGTGCCAGGTGGACCTCTCTGGGGAGCTCATTCCACAACCGGGGTGCCACAGCGGAGAAAGCCCTCCTCCTAGTAGCCACCTGCCTCACTTCCTTTGGCAGGGGCTCACGGAGAAGGGTCCCTGTAGATGATCTTAAGGTCCGGGCAGGTACATATGGGAGGAGGCGTTCCTTCAAATAACCTGGCCCCAAACCGTTTAGGGCTTTAAATGTCAATACCAGCACTTTGAATTGGGCCCGGACCTGGACTGGCAGCCAATGAAGTTGTAAAAGGACTGGCGTAATGTGATCTCGCCAGCCAGTCCCTGTTAGTAAACGGGCTGCCCTGTTTTGTACCAGCTGAAGCTTCCGGACCGTTTTCAAAGGCAGCCCCACGTATAACGCATTGTAGTAATCCAAACGAGAGGTTATCAGAGCATGGATAACTGTAGCTAGGCTATCACTGTCCAGATAAGGGCGCAGTTGGTATATCAGCCTAAGCTGATAAAAGGTGCTCTTTGCCATTGAGTTCACCTGTGCCTCAGGTGACAGTTCTGGATCCAAGAGCACCCCCAAACTACGGACCCGATCCTTTAGGGAGAGTGCAACCCCGTCCAGGACAGGGCAAACATCACCTCGCCGGACAAATGAACCACCCGCTAACAGTACCTCCATCTTGTCTGGATTGAGTCTCAGTTTGTTAGCCCTCATCCAGTCCATTACCGTGCCCAGGCACTGGTTCAGAACAGCCACTGCCTCACCTGGGTTTGATGAAAAGGAAAGGTAGAGCTGGGTGTCGTCTGCATATTGATGACACCTTAGTCCACATCTCCGGATAATCTCCCCCAGCGGCTTCATGTATATGTTAAACAGCATAGGGGATAAAATAGAGCCCTGTGGAACCCCATGGCTTAGGTGCCACGGCACAGAGCAATAATCCCCCAGCACCACCTTCTGGAATCGGCCATCCAAGTAGGAGCGGAACCACTGCAACGCAGTACCTCCAACTCCCAGCTCAGACAACCTATCCAGAAGGATACCATGGTCGATGGTATCGAAGGCCGCTGAGAGGTCTAGGAGAACCAACAGGGTCGCACTCCCCCTGTCTCTCTCCTGGCAGAGGTCATCCCACAGGGCGACCAAGGCAGTTTCCGTTCCAAAACCAGGCCTGAAACCCGATTGAAATGGATCTAGATAATCCGTTTCATTCAAGAGTGCCTGGAGTTGTCCTGCAACCACCCGCTCAAGCACCTTGCCCAGGAAAGGGATATTAGCCACTGGCCTGTAGTTGTTAACCTCCTCCGGGTCCAGATTAGGCTTCTTCAGGAGTGGTCTAATTACCGCCTCTTTTAAAGAGGCCGGCACCACTCCCTCTCTCAAGGAGGCATTTACAACCTCCTGGACCCAGCCGGCGATCCCCTCCTTATTTGATGTAATGAGCCACGAGGGGCAAGGGGCAAGCACACAGGTGGTCGACCGGACTTGGCCAAGCACCTTGTCCACATCCTTGGGCCTCAATAACTGAAACTCATCCAATAAAACTGAACCGGACGGTGCTCTGAACGCCTCTACTAGTGGTGCTGCATTAAGTGTGGTGTCCAATTCATGACGAATCAGAGCGACTTTATCTTCAAAGTGCCGTGCAAACTCGTCACAGCGTGCTACCGAGGGTTCAACTATCTCACGCCCTGGCCCAGAGTGTAACAGGCCACGAACCACTCGGAAAAGCTCCGCCAGGCGACACTGAGAAGATGCAATGCTGGTGGAAAAGAACTGCCTCTTTGCCACCCTCACTGCCACAGAGTAGGCTCGATAGTGAGCTCTAACCCGTGTTCGATCAGACCCAGCACGAGTTTTCCTCCACCTGTGTTCTAGCCGTCTCCCCTCTTGCTTCATCACCCTCAGCTCAGGTGTATACCAAGGAGCTGACCGGGCTCTGTTCAGAGGGAGAGGGCGCTTGGGTGCGATCGTGTCAACCGCCCGAGTCATCTCTGCATTCCACAGAGCGACCTGGGCTTCGACAGGAGCACCGGCCATGTCAGCAGGAAAATCCCCCAGAGCCCTCTGGAATCCATCGGAGTCCATTAGCCTCCGGGGGCGGACCATTTTAATAGGCCCCCCACCCTTGCAGAGGGGAAAGGCTGCCGAGAGTCTAAACCTCAGTAGGAAGTGATCTGACCATGACAAGGGGGTAGATGTTAGTTCCCCCACTTCCAGATCACCATCCTCCTGCCCAGTCGAGAAAACCAGATCAAGCGTGTGTCCCTTTGCGTGTGTTGGGCCGATGACATGTTGAGACAGCCCCATGGTTGTCATGGCAGCCATGAAGTCCTGAGCCGCTCCGGATACAGCAGCCTCGGCGTGGAAGTTGAGATCCCCCAGAACCACCATCCTGGGGGTCCTCAACACCAGGTCCGAGACAACCTCCGTCAGCTCAGGCAGGGAGACTGTTGGGCAGCGGGGTGGACGGTACACCAGCAGAATCCCTAATCTGTCTCGAGTACCCAACACACAGTACAAACACTCCAGACCAGCACTCGACTGAACAGGAAGCCTAGAGAGGGAGATTGTATTCCTATAGACCACGGCAAACCCCCCTCCCCGGCCCTCGAGTCTGTGCTGGTGCTGCACCGAGTACCCAGGAGGGCAGAGCTGGGTGAGAGCAACCCCCCACCCCCAGTTCACCCACCCAGGTCTCAGTGATGCATACCAGGTCAGCCCCCTCATCCACAATCAGATCATGGATGAGGGAGATTTTGTTCTGGACTGACCTGGCATTCAGCAGCAGCAGCACCAGACCCGGGAGCAAGCTGATAAGGCTGCCAGGAACTATCCAGTTGGGGTAGGAACCAGAAGAGGGAATAGCTGTAAGGAATCTGTCCCCTCTTCTCCTCATCTGGCCTGTTCCTCCCCTAGCACCATACCTCCCCCTACCCGTGACCACAGTTATGTGGGCATCCCCATATCCCCTAGAGCTCCCCAGGCACATATTAAAAAGTAATTAAAATGTATTTTACAATTTGCTGCTGGTTGGGTGGTTGGAGATCTGAAATGAAGAGTGGATTCACTGCCCCACTGACATCGAAGTCACCAGCCTCCACTGCTGATGGGGTCTTCCAGGTTGGGCGTCCAATGGTGCTGTTCAGTGCCTCGAGGAAAGGACCTGTCATCTTCTACTCTGCAAAGTGCCATGAATACTGACGGTGCTACGTAACCAATAAATAACAAAAAGAGGCATGTGCTGTGACTTTATCCCAGGAACTGAGACATATCCCAGGAAAAGAGGAAGTGCAAACAAGCCCTTTGTTCCAAATCACAGACAATTGTTAGCGATCCTGGTGAGGCATAAAGCCAAGCCGAGAGCAGTTTCGGCAGGCCGCGCTGGTCCAAAGGCTGCACGTTCTGCACTGATTGATTGATTCATTTGATTTGTACCCAACCTTTTTTCCAAAAAATGGCACTCACAAAGTGGCTTACAGAAACGATTAAAATGGATTAAAACAATACATTAAGATTTATTTATTTTATTTATTTATTACATTTTTATACTGCCCAATAGCCAAAGCTCTCTGGGCGGTTCACAAAAATTAAAACCATCATAAAACAACCAACAGGTTAAAAACACAAATACAAAATACAGTATAAAAAGCACAACCAGGATAAAACCATGCAGCAAAATTGATGTAAAATTAAAATACAGAGTTACAACAGTAAAATTTAAATTTAAGTTAAAATTAAGTGTTAAATACTGAGAGAATAAAAAGGTCTTCAGCTGGCGACGAAAGGAGTACAGTGTAGGTGCCAGGTTGTGGAGCTCATTCCACAACCGGGGTGCCATAGCAGAGAAGGCCCTCCTCCTAGTAGCCACTTGCCTCACTTCCTTTGGCAGGGGCTCACGGAGAAGGGCTCCTGTAGATGATCTTAAGGTCCGGGCAGGTACATATGGGAGGAGGCGTTCCTTCAAATAACCTGGCCCCAAACCGTTTAGGGCTTTGAATGTCAATACCAGCACTTTGAATCGGGCCCGGACCTGGACTGGCAGCCAATGAAGTTGTAAAAGGACTGGTGTAATATGATCTCGCCGGCCAGTCCCTGTTAGTAAACATGCTGCCCTGTTTTGTACCAGCTGAAGTTTCCGGACCGTTTTCAAAGGCAGCCTCATGTATAACACATTGCAGTAATGCAAACGATTATTATTTTCTACGGGGCACAGGGTTCTCCTGATCTCCACCCCCTTGCCTGTCCAGCCTATGGCGACCAATCCTACAACTAGCCATGGGCTGTGACAAGCTTCCGCTGACAAAGAAGTCAGGAAAAGTGCCTGAACTTCTTTCAGCGGAGTTTCCTGGGTTTGCCCCCGGATGGTTTCGCAATGGCGGCTGTTCCACGCAGCTGTCGTGCCACTACTGCGAAGCCACCCCGGGGCAAACCCTTCATGTCGACGTGCCCTAGAAATGCCCAGGAGTGAACTTGCAGTGTACTATGCTCTACCACTGAGCTGCAGCCTTTCCCCGTCGCCAGGAGGAAAGGAAAGAAATAACAGGCGAGAGGCTTGGTCTGACATGTAGCACCGGAAGAATGCAGAGGAGAAGGAGGAGCATCAAGAGGTGAAAGGCGAACTGGAGGAGGAAGAGGTTGAAGGAGTTTGTAAGACAAAAGAAGCACAGCATTTGCAGAGAATGAAAGTGTTTTCTGTAACCTGTGACCAGAATAAGAGCAATGTACTTTCAGGACTGAAGGAAAATTCAGGGGCAGAGCAGCGGGGTATGGATGGACATCATCCTGTCTCCGTGGTGTGTGGCTGGGGCCCTGATGGGCCTCAGAGTGTAGCTCAGCCTCCCCCAAATCCTATCACCTGCCCATCTTTCAAGGCTGCCCCACCCACCCTTTGCTCCAATTCGACCCCTCGAGGTGGAACATTGAGTCACCTGCATTTGGACCAGATGCGTCGGACTGCCGGCTTTCAGCTTCGTCATCGTCAAGGCGGGCAAAGAGAACACCTTCTTGACGCTTTTGTTCACTAGCTCAGATCTCACCTCCGAGTCCAGTGACGGCCTCAAGGAACTGATGAGAAGGAAACCAGAGGAAGGGTGAAAGAGTTAATGGGGGAAAGCTCCCCCCCCCCCCGGGAGAAGCGCTGATTCAACAGCTGAGCAATTATAAAGCCAGGATCTAAGACAGCAGGGACAAGAACTTTCTAGAAAACAGAACCCCAGGAGGAAATGGCCATGCAAAAGGGAGCCCCCAATATATTGGGCAGTGGGTGTGTTCTCATGTTGACATGGCTCCTCATTCCTAAAGTATTTAACAGTTCAGAATTTCAATGTGTGGTACAATAGCAAAATTATATGGCTTAGTACCAAGTCCCAGTATTGAGGTCAATTCAATACATGCCCAATACCCCATACAGCGGGCGAGAAAATAGGTACCGTGCCTAATCAATAGGTACAGTTGGAGGGGATGATGATGGGATATTTTATTTATTTATTTATTACATTTATATACTGCCCCATAGCCGAAGCTCTCTGGGCGGTTCACAAAAGTTAAACACAGTAAACATTAAAAAGGTATACAAAATTTTAAACCATCAAAAACGTAAGAACAACAGTATAAAAACAACAGCATCCATTTAAAAAACAACCGTTCTGGGGTCCATTAAAAGACTAACTGAGTGTTGTTAAATGCTGTTCAATGCCTGGCAGGAGAGAAAAGTCTTGACCTGGCGCCTGAAAGATAATAGTGTGGGCGCCAGGCGAGCCTCGTTGGGGAGATCATTCTACAGTCGGGGGGCCACCACCGAAAAGGCCCGTATGCCAGTATTCGAGGGGATGCCAGTATTCGAGGCAATAAGCCTGTGTGCACCAGTTGCTGGGGAACATGGGTGGGAGGGTGCTGTTGCACCATGTCCTGCCTTTTGGGTCCCTGGCCAACTCAGTGCCCATTCAACAAACAGTCCATATTCGTGTGTGATTGTGATCAGATCCATGTGTGCAGCTTTAGCGCCTTATATGTCAGGGAGAAATCAGGCAAGCTCATTGTGCATTGAAGTCAAGAAATGGGCAACACATTCAAACAAACATATAGTAAAGTAAGCAAATGCTTCTCTTCTTGGTGCTTGTTGGTGCTTGTTTACCCTGACTTAAATGTGCATATTCGTGTTTCAAGACAAGGTGTTTCAGGAGACATGTCCAGACCCCCTGTTGCATCCTCCTCTGCTGCCTCATTCCTTCCCCCCCCCCTCCCGATTTGTCTCTTGTATGAATCTGCGGAGCTCCGCATATAAAATGTATAGCTTCCTTCATCTCTCCTCTGTAACATCGTATCATGGTATACACATATATGCACATGTGGACATTAATAACTGCACTACAAAAAAAAAATCAGGAGATAAATCACTGTTGCCGCTGCAGTGTAATGGTCTAATTCGGATCAATGAAAATTCGGGTTTATATTCAATGAGGAGCAATCCCGTTGTCGTATAGACGGGGGCTAGGATACCACTTGGTCTAGGACTTACTCCTATTATCTGGGATAAATATTTCTAGGGCAGACTACAGATCTTACGTTGTTGTCTTCTCCTGAGTTCCACCCTCTATGGCCTCCTTGGCTTGCTCCTTGATACCTTCCATTGTCTTTGTGACACTCATCTAAATTTTGGTGCTGCCTGACTCCTCTATTAACACTCTGTGACACCATTCACACCTCCCATCAGATGAGCATTTTATAGCACGATCGTTATTGGGCACTCACAGATTTTCAAGGGACCTTTTCTTGATGCCATCCTTCTCCTGTGCGTCTCCTGCTCTTCCTGTTCATTAGCACATTGCAAAAAAAGACCCGGAAAATCTAACTTTTTTAGCTGTGGCGAAATGTGACGCCATTTCCTGCTGTGTGCAGGAGAAGTAGCGGGATAAAAACGCCCACTGAATGGGCCACGTGGTCGTCATTTGCTTCCTCTTCTTCCCTGTGTGAAGAAAGAGGAAGCTGATCGTCCCTATTGTGGGACAGAGAACCGATTGTAGGGAAACGCAATTTCCCCACTGACTAATGGGCCAGTCTGCCTACCCAATCTCTGTGTCTGTATCGCTAGACTTCTGGCCTTGTCTTGATGTCTAACAGGTATCTGCCCTCAGCTTCCTGACCCAACTGGACTGGTGATAACAGCTATAACTTGGTCTGGCCTGGATTCTCAGCCTGTCTGTTCTACAGGGCTTGGCTAGACGGAACGATATCCCGGGGATCGCCCCGGGATCATCCCTCTGCGTACACAGGGCATCCCAGGAGCAGGGAGGGATGATTCCTCCCTTTCCCCAGGATATCGCCCTACCCTTTCATCCCGGTTTGTCCCGCGGTCTCGGGATCATCCCCAGACCGCACTACGTGTGGCCTGCCATCATGATTTTGTCCCAGCTCCTCACAAGTAAATGCAAGGAACCAGGAACCGGACACAGGGCAAGGAGCTCCTCAGGAGCTCTGTGCCCATCGAGGGTGGTGGTGGTGGTGTGTGAGCTTTTTTTTTTAAAAAAAAAACTTACAGTTTCGTTTGAGCGCACGTGCACTCCTTTTCTTTAAAAAAAAATCCAAAATGGCAGGCACGACGTCCTCTTCCTCCTGGGATGTTGTGCGCCGTGTGTAGACGAAGGGGACGATCTCGTGATCATAAAATCATGAGATCATCCCCTACACCCCCCCTCGTCTAGCCATGCCCCCAGTAGATCTGCTCTGCTCTTACACTCTTGCGTTTGTCCCTGCTTTTGCTCTGCTACTTCAGCTGTGATCTAGCAAGTGTCACCTACATGCCTGCATTTGAGAGAGCCTCATATAGCTTACAATTCAGCTGACTGCTGGGTATTATCTGGGGCTGATTTTCCAGGAGCCCACTTGCGTTTTGCTTACTGTGATGCATATGGCGAGTTCAGATTTATGGGGGATATGGGCGTCTTCTCTCTTGGTGCACAGAAGTGCGTTGCTGATCATAATTACAGCTCTCATGAAGACTTTCTTCATTGCCTCATCCTGGAAGGAGGGGAAATTAGAAGACATTCAGGTGGAACACACACGCACGCACAAGTAATACACAGTGGTGGTGAGGAGAGAATAAATCATGGAATATATTAGAGAGGGAGACAGATAGTTTTGCCTTAACTGGGAATGGCGGGAGAGGAGATAAATGTTAAAACACATTAAAACCGATTAAAAACATACCATACATAATTAAAACATCTTTAAAACATCCTTAAAACATCCTAAAAAACATTCTAAAATTTCACTGGATAGGCCTGTTGGAATAGATCAGTCTTTATTGCTTTTTTAAATTCTAAACGACTGTCAAGTTGACAAATCTCCTCCAGCAGGCCGTTCCACAGTCTGGGAGCAGCAGAGGAAAAGGTCCTCTGGGTAATACCTGTCAGCCTAGTTGTGGCTGGCTGAAGGAAATTCTTCCCAGAGGACCTGAGTGCATGGGGCGGATTGTACGGGAGAAGGCGATCCCGCAGGCAGCCTGGACCCAAACCATGTAGGGCTTTATACGCAGAGACACACACCACTCTTCTATAAAACAAAAAGCTACAAAATCCTGCCATGAAATTTGGATTTCAAATCTCCTGGACTTCGTGTGTGTGTGTGTGTGTGTCCCCCTCTGTGATTGTTCCAATTCTGCTTCAGATTTAAGCACCACAAAGATTAATATGGAGGGTCTAAAAGGGGGGGGTGCTCCTGGGGGCTGCCTTCACAGCACTGGGTTGATGCCGCCCCCTCTTCAACCCTGCGTTTCCCCTCTCCTGAGGTGGCATCGAGTAGTCCTGATGCTGAGGAGGCAGCGTGGGGGTTTCTGGGTGGCCATCCTGGCCCCCAGCTACACAGAGGCGCTTTGAAGCTGGAAGGATCCTTGCACCTGTATTTGCCTTCCTTCCCGGGGGTTGCACAGAAAAGAAGGCAAGTGAGATTTTTCAGATGGGGGTTGACTGGTCCTCCCAACTTATCCTATTGATTTCTTTTTTTAAAAAAAGAAATGGGGGGGGGTTAGAAAGGAACAAGGCCGTTCCTCCTGGGGGGGGGAGCAACAGGGCTGTCCCTCCCCCACTTTTTTATTTAAAGATCCCAAAATGCGGAGCTCAGCATATTCAGGGAGGTTGACCAGTCCACCCATTTATATTTATATTTGTTTCTGCAGAGCTCTGCAGATTTAGATGATTAAAAATAAAAGGGGGGAGAGGAATGGCAATGCTCCTCTCCTCCCCCCCCCTTTTTATGGTTTCTTTTAGTTTTTTTAAAAAATTTAAGAGCCTCGGAGCTGCCTCCACTGACAAAAAAGTCGGATTTCTTTGGAGCGGATTTTCCAGGGTTTTCCCCCGGATGGCTTCGCATTTGCGGATGTGTCATCTGGAACGATGTGTATTTACGGCAGTGTAAACAGCGGTATAGACAAGCCCCAGGTCACGGTGCCGCCCCTGCTCTCTTCTTAGTGGAAGGCGACCAATCACTGGTCGCCTTCCACCAGGATCCGGCCCCGGATTGATGGCAGAACGACGTTACATGGCGGAAGTGCCCTGTTGATGTTGCTCCCTTTGAAAAAGTCAGGGTAAATTCAAATAGCAGCATGGTGCGGAATCCCTACGGTGGCTACGAACCTGCGCCAACATCATCTAACCGATGGGGCACAGATTCACAGCCAACATAGGGTTCCCTGCCCCCCCCCCCCCCGTGTAGATAGCCCCCAGCGCATCCTGCAAGGGATGAACCCCCTCACAAATTAAAAGAACAAATGAAGGGGCTGGAGGGCTGTGTGGGGCCCCCACCCCACACCCCAGGCCAACACACAGCCCAGCTACGCCTCCCCAGGCCATGGGATCAGCAAGAGTACCTTGTTTTCACCACGGAACTGAAAGAGGATCTCCGACACAATGAACTCTATTAAAGTCAGCATCTCCTCCGGTTTTGCCCCCAAGGCTGCTTGTCCATAGCTCAATATCAAGGTGGTTCAAATCTGCCTCTCGGAGATATTCCTTGACTCCTAGAGCTAAAGGGGGGAAACGATGTATGTGAGAATTTACAGAAGGTTAAGTTCCCGCTTGAGTTAATTTGGAACTTTTTTCATAAATGCCAAGAAGTTAGCAACCGGTTCTAGTTTCAGCTCACGAATATGACTTGTCTTTAAGAGACTCCACATAACAGACACCCCCACACCCCCACACTCATTGAGACGGCGACTAATCTAAAATGTCAGTTAATCTGGTATAACGCCTTGAGTGGTTCAACCCTTAAAGGCGCCCTAAAAATAATTATAAATACATACAGAAAAGCTGCTGAACTCCTTCACGTGGCTGCACCAAAATGCAGAGGGAGCAGGCAATGGAAGGGAGAGGGAGACCAGGCCCAGAGGAAGGCTAAGCTAGTGCTCATAATGCTAAACTATGGTTTATCCTCTTCAATGGTGTAGATTTCTTGAGTAAGAATTGCCTTACTTAGTCACAGACGCTTTATTGCCAACGTCAAAAGATTCCTTTTAAGCGGGTGTAGGTCTCCATCGAACGTGTGCAAGTTTGTACACGGGTCTAATGAGAGCCCATCACATAACAGTTGTCATTGAAGCGTGGGTGATCATGTTGTCTGAACCCAGCCATGCTAACAAACTGTAGTTTATTAACCACAAACAACCCATGGAAAGAACTCATGTTTGTTGTGGGGTGCTGTACTGTGAGGTTTTTCAGCTGGATTCAGACAGCATGATAACCCACATTTTAACAACAACCCACTGTTTAACGACAACCCACACTGAACCCATAGCCAACCCGAGTGTAGGTTATCGTGTTGTCTGAACCCATTCTGTCAGGATTTCCCCATGTCCTAGTTCTAAGTGCTTGTAATGCCATTTTGTAATTTGGTAGCCTTACCTCAGATGTTTCGGATTGCAGAGATCTCCTTCCTGGTATCATGTGCCCATACATTTTCAGCACATCCAGGGTCTCAGCCAGGTGGCAAAATGCAACCAATCCAATGGCTTCCGCGATTCCCTGAACAAAATGACACATGTCAGTGATGATATCTCCCCTTCACAATCCTTGTAGATGACAGTGACCCTGTTCAGATGACACATTCCTTACTCCATTTCCTCTTTAGTCCCCACCAGGGGTAATGTCAACAGAGAGCCAGGTTCGTTGTTTGTTTGTCTTCCTTTGAAGACAAACTTCCTTTGACGGTAACTCATTTTCTTAGGTTGTATCCAATGATTGTCTAACTTAAGTCTCACTTATTTCAATGGGCCTTCTCTAAGTAGGAGTAGGATCTTAACCAGGCCGTTCCACAGTCTGGGAGCAGCGGAAGAAAAGGTCCTCTGGGTAACAGTTGTTAATGTAGTTTTTGCTAGCTGAAGGGGATTCTTCCCAGAGGACCTGAGTGTGTGGGGTGGATTGAACGGGAGAAGGCGATCCCACAGGTAGACTGGACCCAAACCATGTAGGGCTTTAAAGGTAATAACCAACACTTTGTACTTTTCCTGGAAACTAATCGGCAGCCAGTGAAGAGATTTTAAAACTGGTGTAATGTGCTCACCCCTAGGTGTACCAGTGACCAGCCTAGCTGCGATATTTTGGACTAATTGAAGTTTCCAGACTAGGCACAGAGGTAGCCCCACGTAGAGTGCGTTACAGAAATCGAGCCTCGAAGTTACCAGTGCGTGCACGACCGTCTTTAGGTCTTCCAACTCTACGAAGGGACTCAGCTGGCATATCAGCCGAAGCTGATCGTAGGCACTCCTGGCCGTCGCATCTATCTGGGCTGTCATTTGGAGCTACGGATCCAGAATCACCAATTTAGGGTTAAAAGGTTAAGCTAAAGGAGGCGCCCAATATTTGAGGCAGCAAGGAGAATGGGCAGCCATTTAGCAGAGAAGGAAACCTTTGGAGGGCGATCAGAGATGGAGGAAGTAAAGATCACAGGCACAGAATATCACAAAACAGGCAGAAAAATAGTTAGGGCACGACTGCAGAGAGCTTTAAAGAGAAGAGATTTGAAGAAGCACCACGTTTTAAAATCAGTTGTATGTATTTTATAGTATTTTTGTATTTAATGTTGTTCCCCGCCTCGATCCAGGGAGGGAGAGGTGGGTAAGAAATAAATCATCATCATCGTGGGAAAATGGTGACGGATTTTGACACCGGGCAGAGATGACAGCACTGAGGGGTTACCTGGCCAGGGCAAAGGGAAGATGGCTGTTGATGCCAGCCAAAGGAAGCACGAACCAGCTTTCCTTAAATGGACAATTGGAAAGACTTAAAGTATTTGTCTCTTTGTCTTGGGGGGAAGGGGCATCTTTATGACCACAGGCAGAAAGCGCGCCGTGGTATTATCTGCAGTGTTAGGAAATTGGCTTTGGTCTGTCTGTGTCACACGCCGATGGACATCCCCCTAAAACCCGGCTTCTCCGTGTTTGAAATAAACATACTTCTGGGTTGGGGAGTGTGGGGGCAGACTAGAGCTACACATCATCCACCTGGCAGGTGCTGCCCAACAAATGAGGGAGGTTTGTTTTCCACCCCTGTCCAGGCTTCCCCCGGCTAGAGCATCATTCTGAATAGAAAGGAACTAACACACTAGAAACAGTAGTTTCTTCAAGGAACCGTAGAGACTCGCTCCCCACGAGAGTGCCCCAAGAGTGCAAATAATAAGCCCCCGTCCGTCGGGGAATTTGAGCTCCACCCCTCCCTTTCTTCTTTTCTGCCACTTCTCCCTGCTCGCAATGACAGACTCCCCTCGTCCCGATCCCACGGAAGATCGCTTCTTTGATACAATGCAAATGCGCAGTTGTACAGTTCCACGGGAAAGCTTAATGCTCCCGGGCTGCAACTCTGAAAACGCTCACATTCAGAAATGCACAAATGTACAAAGCAAAAAAAGAATATTTTTGTTGTTGAAAGTAGCAGAGGTACATGTCAAATAGGGGGAAATAGAGGTACGGGGAGAATGCTCAATTTTCCATGAAGAAGGAAATAACCCAAATAATTCAGGATAATAATAATAATAATAATAATAATAATAATAATAATAATAATAATAATAATATATTTCTTTCCCGCCTCTCCACTTGGATCGAGGCAGGGAACAGTGAATATAAAACACATAAAAAAAACAAGTGTTCAGAGGAGGGCAACTAGGATGATCAGGGGTCTGGAAACAAAGCCCTATGAAGAGAGACTGAAAGAACTGGGCATGTTTAGCCTGGAGAAGAGAAGATTGAGGGGAGACATGAGAGCACTCTTCAAATACTTGAAAGGTTGTCACCCAGAGGAGGGCCAGGATCTCTTCTCGATCCTCCCAGAGTGCAGGACACAGAATAACAGGCTCAAGTTAAAGGAAGCCAGATTCAAGCTGGACATCAGGAAAAACTTCCTGACTGTTAGAGCAGTACGACAATGGAATCAGTTACTTAGGGAGGTTGTGGGCTCTCCCACACTCGAGGCCTTCAAGAGGCAGCTGGACAACCCTCTGTCAGGGATGCTTTAGGGTGGATTCCTGCATTGAGCAGGGGGTTGGACTCAATGGCCTTGTAGGCCCCTTCCAGCTCTGCTATTCTATGATTCCATGAAAAACTGATTACCCGTTTTTATTCTAAACATCAAAGAAGCTAAATAACAGAAACGTCAGAGAAGCGACGTAACGCAGCAATAAAGAAGCAAGTAATCATGGCTTTTACGGGAATGGACTAGGAGAAGGAGTGAATGGGCAAGAGAAGGGGTAGCCCCACCTGTTGACCACGTCACAACCAGGTCACAGAGGCATGCCCAGGATTTAATGTGGAGGAATTGCAGAAGATGACTCTACAGTACAGTGGCTTTTCAAGACCTTTGCGGCAGGGTCTTGCTATTTACTGTTTTACTCTGTACAGCATCATGTACATGATGGTGCTATATAAATAAATAATAATAACAATAATAATAATAATGGTTGAGAGAACCCTGGCCATGTTGTCATGTGCTGCAAACCACCTTGCAATGCACACAAGCCGCAGGAAATCCCCCGTGAAGACAGCCCTTCGGAGCGGCTAGCAATGACAAAAATAGGCGTGCTTGTGCTAGAAGGGACTGGAAGCCCAGGACTTTGGGGGAATCCCAGACATCTACTCACCTCTCTGTCTGCTTCATCTTTCGGTGCCAAACGTAGAAGCATCTGCAAATATTCTCTGACTAAATCTTTCTGCTTTGAATCTCGCAGTTTCACCCCATAATATTTGTAAAGGGGAATCTAAGGGTTGGAGGAAGTCTCAGGTTAGTCACAAGGTGATATCAGCAGACCAGGAAGAACGAGACAGGCAAAGAATACAAAATACTAGCATACTCATTCTTTAAAATTGGACTTCTATATGCTCAGCCACCAACGGTCAAACTTAAATATACATAAAGAAGACGGCGTATGACCGGCCGTAGGTCCCTAAGGAACATGTGTAAGCTGTAGGGATTCAGGAAGCTCCCTTCTACCAGGTGAGACTATGCTACCTGAGTTCCTTTTACCTGGAGATGTCACAGAATGTGCTAGGGAGCCTTGTTTGTTACATTTATATCCCACCTTTTTTCCTCCAAGGAGCAAACATGATTCTCGTCCTCTCTATTTTATCCTCATAACAACCCTGTCCGGTAGGTTAGGGTGAAAGTCAGTGACTAGCCTAAAGTTCCCCAGGGAGCTTCATGGCTGAGTGGGAGCTAGAACCCGGATCTCCTGAGTCCCAGTCCAACACTCTAGCCACTACATAGAATCATAGAATAGCAGAGTTGGAAGGGGCCTACAAGGCCATCGAGTCCAACCCCCTGCTCAATGCAGGAATCCACCCTAAAGCATCCCTGACAGATGGTTGTCCAGCTGCCTCTTGAAGGCCTCTAGTGTGGAAGAGCCCACCACCTCCCTAGGTAACTGGTTCCATTGTCGTACTGCTCTAACAGTCAGGGAGTTTTTCCTGAGGTCCAGCTGTAATCTGGCTTCCTTTAACTTGAGCCCGTTATTCCGTGTCCTGCACTCTGGGAGGATCGAGAAGAGATCCTGGCCCTCCTCTGTGTGACAACCTTTCAAGTATTTGAAGAGTGCTATCATGTCTCCCCTCAATCTTCTCTTCTCCAGGCTAAACATGCCCAATTCTTTCAGTCTCCCTTCATAGGGCTTTGTTTCCAGACCCCTGATCATCCTGGTTGCCCTCCTCTGAACACGCTCCAGCTTGTCTGCGTCCTTCTTGAATTGTGGAGCCGAGACCTGGACGCAATACTCTAGATGAGGCCTAACCAGGGCTGAATAGAGAGGAATCAATACCTCATGCGATTTGGAAGCTATACTACTATTAATGCAGCCCAAAATAGCGTTTGCCTTTCTTGCAGCCATATCGCACTGTTGGCTCATATTCAGCTTGTGATCTACAACAATTCCAAGATCCTTCTCGTTTGTCGTATTGCTGAGCCAAGTATCCCCCATCGTGTAACTGTGCCTTTGGTTTCTATTTCCTAGATGTAGAACTTGGCATTATCCCTATTATTTATTTATTTATTTATTTATTTATTTATTGCATTTTTATACTGCCCAATAGCCGAAGCTCTCTGGGCGGTTCACAAAATTTCATTCTGTTGTTTTTAGCCCAGCTGAAACATCTCACTGGCTCTCTTGTGCATGCAAAGTATGCACTCTGAACACTGAGCAATGGTCTCTCCCCATGGGTGGAGCGGGGGACAAAGCCTACTGTTACGATGCTGCCCTTTCCACATGCATGTTCATTGCCCATCTTCCAAAATGCCGTTGCCACATTTCTTACCTTAGAGGCCCCTTCCAACTGTACCATTCTAGGACTCTATGGCAATGGGAGCTTCCCTCCCAAAGCTCATAGCAGCAATGGGGCTGGGGATTTTCAGTGGGACGGCGGGGGGGGGGGGAGAAAGCATGTGCTGAGCACCAATTGCAGGAGCCTTTCCCTCAGCCCATCCTCTTCAAAGCACACACCTGTGCCCAGAGCGGGCAAAATGATGCTGGCATAATTTAATCGACCCTCCACCTCATCATCTAGGCCCAGAATTTACCTTGTCCTGGCTGGCTGGCTTTTGCTGCCCATCAGCTATGTCACTGATCAGCGCTGCTGATTTCCTCCTAACTTGTCTGGTACCAGCAGCAGGAGGCTGCTGAAAGAAACGAGAATGGGAGTGAGAAAAGTGTTCCCTCTCTGAGGAAAATATATTTTCCTCCCTTCAATATTTTATTCAAGATAAAAATATATTTACAGTTATTTCTGCAAAGCATGATTACAGTCATTAAAAATAGTAAAAAGTTTTAACAGTAAAACATTATCTTATCTATTTTATATATCTATGAGCAACGTGAGCAAACAGTCCCCCACTTCGACTCTCTTAATTTGTCTTAAAAGAAATTTTAATTCTTTTGTTCTTGTTTTGGAGTTTATATCAATTTTGCTGTGTGGTTTTATCCTGGTTGCGCTTTTTATACTGTATTTCGTAATTGTGTTTAAACCTGTTGGGTGTTTTACTGTGGTTTTAATTTTTGTGAACCGCCCAGAGAGCTTCGGCTATTGGGTGGTATAAAAATGTAATAAATAAATAAATAATAAATAAATAAATATAAAGCCAAGACTACGAGCTTCCTTGACTGGAGTAAGCATGACATCATTGACAGTAAGAGAGAATGAGAGATGAGGAGAAGGTTTAGGAGGAAAAACAAGCAATTCAGTCTTTGCCATATTAAGTTTCAAACGACGATGAAGCAACCAAGCTGAGATATCTGAAAGACATGCCGAGATACGATCGTGAACATCAGGAGAAAGTTCCGGAGATGAAAGATATAATTGAGTTATCATCGGCATACAAGTGATATTGGAGGCCATGAGATTGAATGAGATTACCCAAGGGCAACATGTATAAAGAAAACAACAACGGGCCAAGCACCGAGCCTTGCAGAACCCCTACTGAAAGGGGAAAAGAAGAAGACGAGCTGCCATTAGCCAACACGCTGAAAGAGCGACCCTCTAGATAGGAGGCAAACCAGTTATAGACAGAGCCACAAAGTCCAAGGTCATGAAGGGAATCTAAGAGAAGATCGTGATCAACCGTGTCAAAGGCTGCAGTTAGATCAAGGAGAATAAGAACGGAATAAAGGCCTTTAGACTTGGCAGTAAGAAGATAATTGGTGATCTTAGTAAGGGCTGTTTCAGTGGAATGCAAAGGACGGAATCCAGATTGAAAAGGATCCAGAGCAGAGTTACTAGAAAGAAAATCAAGACAACGAGAGTAGACCACACGCTCCAGGATCTTTGAAACAAACGGCAACAAAGAGACAGGTCAGTAGTTAGACAGAGATAGCCTATCAAGAGTAGGTTTCTTGAGAATGGGAGAGACTGTAGCATGTTTAAAAGCAGAAGGAAATGAACCAGAGGACAGAGAAAGATTAATAATATGAAGCAAGGAAGGGAGGATAGCGGGAATAAGATTAATAAAGACGCGAGAAGGAATCGGATCACGAGAACAAGTGGAAGGCTTCGAAGAGCGCAGTAATGTAGACAGTTCATCAGCTGATACCGAAGGAAACGCAGAGAAATTTGCAGGAGGAACTGACAGATGAGGAACAGGAACTGGAAGAGGAGCAGAGCTGGCCAGAACAGAGCGAATAGTTTGGATTTTAGCATTGAAAAAAGAGGCAAAGTCATTAGCAGACAGAGAGGCAGGAAGAGATGGTGGATTAGGCTTCAGAAGAGAGTTGAAGGACGCAAAGAGCTGCTGAGGATGCCTAGCATTTGACTGGATCAACGTTGAGTAATACTGCTGTTTGGCCAGTGAAATGGCAGAAGAGAAAGAGGAGAGTACAAATTTGTAATGGACAAAGTCCGCCCAGTCCCTGGTCTTACGCCAAAGGCGTTCAGCTGCCCGGGAACAAGAGCGAAGGTAGCGGAGGAAAGAGGTGAGCCACGGTTGGGGTTGAGAAGGGCGAACTATCCGAGTTGTAGATGGAGCAAGATTATCAAGAGTTGAAGATAAGGAGGAGTTAAAGGAGGAGACGGATGAGTCCAGGGAGACAGCCGAACAGACAGAAGGAAGAGAGGAGGCTAGAGACTGAGAAAAAGCCTCATAATTGAGAGATTGCAAGTCATGACAAGAGTGAGAAGGAGGACGTGAAGGAGGAGGATTATGAGTAATATTGAAAGAAACTAGGTGATGATCTGACAAGGGAAAGTCAGCAGTAGAAAAGTCCAAAACAGAGCAATTCCGAGTGAGAACAAGATCCAGACAGTGTCCAAGGGAATGTGTGGGTACATCAGACCAAAGCTTAAGATCATAAGAGGAAGATAAAGAGCAAAATCGTAGAGCTGCAGCGTCTTGAGGGTCATCCACATGGATATTGAAGTCACCCAAGATAAGAGTAGGACAGTTATCAGAGAGGAGAAAGGACAGCCACGAATCAAAATCAGAGAGAAATTTTGAGGACGAGCCTGGGGGGCGGTACAAAACTGCAATCCGCAGTCATAATTCATTTCACCCCAATCTATTTTTTTTTAAATTATTTTTTACAATACTTAAACATACACCATTACAATTAAAAACAACAACATACTACATAAATGTTGATTAACATTAATATCGTATCTATATAACAATCAAACTTAACATATAAGTGCACCCCCCACCTTGGGATCTCATTCCTGATTCCAAAATCTCATACTTTCTTCTGCTGGTGGTTTCCCACTTCCCTTAGAAAACACGAATATTAGGAACTGTTTCCAGATTCCTTCAAAATCATTTGTTTTTATACCTCTTCTCCATTTAATATTACAAGTCAATTTATCATTAATAGCTATATCCCATACTTCTTTGTACCATTCTTCAATACAATAATCTCCTTGAATCTTCCAGTTCCTAGCTACAATCAATCTTGCTGCAGTCAGCAAATTCATTATCAATTCCTTAATTTCTTTTTTACATTTTAAATCTTCAAATAGTGACAGTAATGCAACTTTTGGTGTTCGTTCTATCTTCATTCCCACAATTTCTTCAAATCTCCAAAAACACCATCTTCCACAATTTTTGTACATATTTGCATTCCCACCACATATGTAAACAGGTTCCTTTCCCCCCACATCCTCTCCAACAATTTGCTGAGTGCTGATTATTTATCTTATTTAATCTAACCGGGGTTAGGTACCACCTCCATATAATTTTAAAGTAATTCTCTTTTATTCTTACTGACATATTTCTCAACGCTCTTTGTTTCCATAGTCCCTTCCAGCTCTGTTGTCCTATTTGTACATTCAAGTCTGTCTCCCAGACCATTTTACCTGAACTATCCATCAACCTTTTCTCCACCAATATTCTATATATTTCACTCATTAACCCTTTTGACGCTGTTCTTTTTCCCTTATCACTTTCTTTCTTAACTATTAATTCCTCAAACTTCGTCAATTCTCTACAATCTCCATTTTCTCTTACCCACTTTTTAGTCCACTGTTCTAATTGCCAATAATTTAACCAAGTTAATTTTTTATCTTTTAAAATCTCTTCCAAATCCTCTCTTGTATTCATTTCTCTTAACCATTCCCTTAATTTCATTTTATTTTTTTCTATTAAAACTTTACTTAATCTACTCTTTAATTCCTCTGGGAAATTCTTTAGCATTATTACCAGTGATAGAGGTGAGTTGCTCGGGAGCAACTCCCCTTTATATTTACTCCAAATTTCCCAGTGAAACCTCAAGAGCGGGTTACCTATACTTTCCATCCATTTTTTTCCCCTTCCCTAAAAAATACATTTTCCAAATTAATCTCTATATTACTTGTAGTTTTATCATCCATCCAATCTAATTCTCCTATTCCTATAATTGCCTCCACAATACGTCTTAACCTATTAGCTACGTAATATAGTTTAATATTTGGGAGACCCAATCCTCCCTTTTTTGACTTAAATACCATTTATTCTTATTTACCTTCGCTTTCTTATCTCCATTACAATCATTGTTTATGATATTTTGCCAACTTTTTATCTCTGATTCTGAAATTTTTATTGGTAACATCGTAAACACAAAATTAATCTTTGCTAAAATCTTCATTTTTATTAATGCTATTCTTCCAAACCAGGATAAATTTATTCTTTTATATTTTTCCCATTTTACCAAAATCTCTTTTTTTAAACTATTTAAATTCTCTTTCTCTAAACTCTCTAAATTTTTTGTAATTTTAATTCCCAAATATCTAATCTGTTCCTTAACTCTCATTTCTCTTCCCTTTTCTTCCCAATCCTTCTCTTCCTTTTTAGTATAATTGAATAACATCATCTCTGATTCAGACCAGTTTATTCTTAACCCAGTAATTTCCTCAAATTCTCTCAGTTGCTGTTTAATTCTTCCCATCTTTCCTATATGATTTTTAATAGTTAGCAAAGTATCATCTGCAAACATATTCAGTTTTATTTTTTTAATACCACCTATTCCTTCTATCTCTCCATCATCTCTTATTGCATTCGCCAATAATTCCATAACCATTACAAACAGGACCGGTGAGAGTGGACATCCTTGTCTTGTCCCTCTAGCTAGTCGTATCTTATCCATAACTCCGTCATTCATTACCACTACGGCTGTATTTTGAGAGTACAACTGTTCTATTATAGCTTTAAATTTATTTCCAAATCCCATTTTATTTAAAACCATCTTTAAAGCTTGCCAGCTCACACAATCAAAAGCCTTGAAAATATCCAATGCCAAGATTCCCGCTTTAATCTTAGACTTTTTTATCACCTGTATTGCATTTAAAACTCTTCCCACTAAGTTATGCATTTGTCTACCTGCTACAAATCCACATTGATCTTCCCCTATATATTCAGCTATAAATTTATTCAACCGCCTTGCTAAAATAGTTGAATTTTTTTTAGCATCTTGATTTATTAATGAAATAGGTCTATATGAATCAGGGACAGTCAAATCTTTATCTGGTTTTGGAATTAAAATTATTAATGAATGTTTCCATGATTCTGGTGTCCTCTCTCCTTCCAATATGGAGTTGCACAGCTTCAATAATTTCAGTACTAAGAAGGTTTTAAAAACCTTATAATATTCCAGTCCTAAACCATCTACCCCAGGTGATTTACCCACTTTCAAATTCTCAATTACTTCTTCAATTTCTCTTTGAGTTATTACCTTCTCCATTAACTCTTTATGTTCTATTTTTATTCCTTTCTTTATATACTTTTCTATATAAGCTTCCAACTTCTTTTTTTTTGAATATCCTTTCCCTTATATAATTCTTGATAAAATTCTTGGAAATTTTTTAATTTTACCCTTCATTATGTGACAATAATTCCCTTGTTTATCTTTCAATATTCCTATCCCATTCCTAACTTTTTCCTTTTGTGTGAGTCTGGCCAGCAATCTAGAATTTTTATTGCTATTTTCAAAATACTCCCTGTTCATATAAATTAAATTTTTCTGAACTTCTTCTAAATTTAAATTCTCTAATTGTTTTTTCTTTGCTTGTATTTCTATTAATTTATGTTTATTTTTAATTGCCAATAATCTTTCTCCAATTTCTTAATCTCTACCTCCAACTTTTCTTGTTCTGCAAACTGTTGCCTCCTTAAAGTACACATTTCTCTAAAACAAATCCCTCTTGCTACTGCCTTCATGGTATCCCAAACAACTGCCCTTGTCGTTCCTCCCTTCTCATTAATTTCCCAAGTCTCTGACAGTTCCCTCTGCATTTTTTCTACCACTTTATTATACTTCAAAATTTTTGTATTTAATTTCCACCTAAACGCTTCTTTATAATTCTTTCTAACTGTAAACTCTAAACTTAGCAATGCATGATCTGTTACCTTTATTATCCCCATTTCCATTTTACAAACCTTAGTTGCAAACTCTTTTGAAACAAATATATAATCTATCCTAGAGTATGTATGATAAACTGGCGAGTATTAAGAAAAGTGAGGATTCGCCCCACTAAGTAAACGCCAACAATCCACATAAACTTTTTCTTTTACTAATTTATTTAATATAGTAATATTATTCTCTTTTCCACATTAGTGGGGTTTGACCTGTCCAATCTATTATCCATTACCATATTAAAATCCCCAGCTAAAATAACATACCCCTCCTTAAACTCTTCTATTTCTTTAAATAATTCCATATAAAACTCTCTATGTTTCTCATTGGGGGCATAAACATTAACTAATGTATATTCTTTGCCTTCAATTTGTCCCTTTATCATAAGATATCTACCATTATCATCCTTTTTCATAGTTTCTAATATAAATCCACTTTTTTTTTTAAATCAAAATAGCCACTCCATTTTTTTGATGCCCCCAATGACTTTTCATAATAAACTGACCATTTTGTGTGTATTTCATTTACTCCATCGAACCCCTGATGTGTTTCTTGCAGCATGATAATGTCAGATCCTTTTCTATTTAACATTTGTTCAATTCTCCTCCTTTTCACGACTGCCCCCAGACCTTTTACATTAAGCGTTGATACTTTTATTTTCTTATCCATATTTAACCTTTTGATACTCCTTCCGATCCCGTGTGTTCTGCAACTCATAATCACATACATAAAAACACAAGACCCATAAACCCCCTTCAAATCCCTCCCACCACCCAATCAAACACCCCCACCGTCCCATCCCACCCCCACCTCTTCCCCCCCCAAGTCCCCGTAAGTCTACCACTCCGGCCGTTATCTACCCTTAAGGGAGCGGGGGAGGCAGTGCTCCGCCTGACCGGCAAGACCTCTATATTTTAACAAGTTTTATGTATTATTATCTCATTGTCAATTTATCAAATTGATTATATCCCAGACGCCCCAGCTTCACTTCCATTCCCACCTGCAGCTTCCAGACTTGCATCCTTAAACAAACCCAAACTCTTCAGCAACTCCTTGCCCTGATCCAAAGAGGTTACTCTGTGCTGCCTCCCACCATGTGAAAATCTTAAAAAAACAGGGTAACCCCCAAGCATACTTTATTGCATTCTTTGTTAACGTTTCAGTTATTTGCTTAACGCTGCATCTCCATTGGAGTGTTTGCTGACAAAGATCGTTGTAGATTTGCACTGCTCTGCCTTTGTATTTTATCATAGCCATAGACCTCAATTTCTCCATAACTTGCTCTTTTTTGTAGTAGCTGCCAAATTTCAATAGGATGTCTTTAGTTGCTCCTTTATAATTTACTCCTCCCACTCTATGAATCCTATCCAGCTCACAGTCTTTTATTTCCAGATCAGGCATCATATCTTTAAACCACTTCAAAATTATTTTTCTCAAATCCTCTCCTGGTTCTTCAATAAAGTTTTTAATTCGTAGATTAGATCTTCGATCTTGATCTTGTAATTGGATCAGCTTTAATTCTTGGTCCTGAAACTTTACATTGCAGCTTTTTTCAAAGCCTTTTCTCCAATGATTTTACTCCAACTTCTAATGTCTTTATAGCTCTGTCATTCTGAGCAATCTTGTCAGCTAACACCTCCAGCCTCTTATCTGCCTTCTTTGAATGTTCACCCATCTTTTTAATCAGAGTTGCGTTACTATCCAATATCAGGCTCTTAAGTTCCTCCATAGAGGCTGGCCTCTTGCCAGCTTTCCCGGCCATCTTGTCACTCCCGTTCTCACTCTCGCTCTCACTACTTTGTGTAACTTCTCCTGTGCACACCTTTTCGAGACGGGCAAGATTATGATTTGAAGGGCGTTTTTGGCACTGCCAGGTAACGTTTTCAACTTTTTAAAAAAGTTTTCTAATGTTCAGCATGGAGCTTATATCTATTGCTTAATATCCCAAATAACAATCAACACAGTCTCTCTTTCCATGCATATAAACAGCTTTCCTCTCTCAATGCTTTCTGATGGGTGAATTTATTGCCAATTACTCATTCTTCCCAGATAAGGAGTGATGTTCCACAGTAATTTAAATCAGCAGGCGATGGAAGAGATCCAACAATAACATCTTTACTTTCGATTTCAGTTTCTTCACTCCGCCAAACTGATTTACAAGCCCGGAGAATGGGCTAATTTCCTCCCTCCTTATGTCGATTATGCTTCCAAAAAAAACATCATCACCATCAGTTGAAAGTCATAAATATTTCCATTGATATTCATTAGAAACCCATGCCTTTTTAAACGAGATAATTGGATTCTCAGATGTCCCGTCCGGGAGCCTCCCAAGAAATCTTACCCTTTCATGGCCATCAAGCTCCACCCCCCATTTCACCCCAATGTAGCAAATGGTCAGGGAATACCACAGATCTTTATTTTTATAAACTGGAAATGCACAGCTCTGCATCAGCAAAGTAAAGGACAAAAACTCCCTCCACAAATGATATAAATTGGGGTGAATTAACGCAGCGTCAGAGAAGTTAATTAACACAAGACTGCTCGGCTTCCAGAAACCAATCAGAGGTTGCCATCCACCCTTGGCTCAACCCCGGAGCAAGGTCACATGGTGGAAGGCCAGGTGAACCTTTTTAGGGAGGTCATTCCACAGCTGGGGTGCCACAGCAGAGAAGGCCCTCCTCCTCCTGGTAGCCACCTGCCTCACTTCCTTTGGCAGGGTCTCACGGAGAAGGACCCCTGAAGATGACCTTAGGGTCTGGGCAGAGGAGGCATTCCTTGTTACATGTGAGTAAGCCCTATTGAACTCTATGGGAGTAGACATGTCTACAAACCTCCTCTGAAACAACCTGAGGCCAGCACGGTACCACTAAGGAGCAAACCTTTTTCTTGGGCTGAAGGAAAAGCTCCCTCATATAAAAACATCCCTGTGCATAGAAAACTAGCATGCCAAGGAGAAAAGGTCAGCCGAGTCTTACCACCGGGGTACATTGACTGGTGCTCATGGGAATTGTAAGTGGGGCGGTAAGTTAGGGTGACCCTATGAAAAGGAGGACAGGGCTCCTGTATCTTTAACAGTTGCATAGAAAAGGGAATTTCAGTGGATGTCATTTGTATATATGGAGAACCTGGTGAAATTCCCTCTTCATCACAACAGTTAAAGCTGCAGGAACTATACTAGAGTCACCAGTTTTAAAAGAGGGCAGGGCACCTGCAGCTTTAACTGGTGTGATGAAGAGGAAATTTCACCAGGTTCCCCATATATACAAATGAAATTCCCTTTTCAATACAACTGTTAAAGATACAGGAGCCCTTTCCTCCTTTTCATAGGGTCACCCTATGGTAAGTGGCCCACCACCGTTGTTATTTCATGGCTTACTGTCAGTTGAAATCAAAATGTAAATTAGGGTGACCATATGAAATGGAGGACAGGGCTCCTGTATCTTTAACAGTTGTATCGAAAAGGGAATTTCAGCAGGTGTAATTTGTATATATGGGGAACCTGGTGAAATTCCCTCTTCATCACAACATTTAAAGCTGCAGGTGCCTTGACCTCTTTTGAATCAGTTCACTTTAGTATAGCTCCTGCACCTTTAACTGTTGTGATGAAGGGGGGAATTTCCCCAAGTGCTGCATGCATACAATTAACACTTGCTGAAGTTCCCTTTTCTATGCAACTATTAAAGATACAGGAGCCCTGTACTCCTTTTCATATGGTCACCCTATGTAAATAAATAAAAATATCAGCTGCTTTCTCCACCCCAAAAGGCCCCTCAAAGTGGCTAGTAATTACACCCAAATGAGAGCCACTCTAAAACCAAGGAAGGAGATTTAAAAATGAGAGTTGTGGACTTTGGAGGCGGGGGGGTTGGAAATGTTTGGTTTTTCGGCCTAGCTGCTGCTGCTTGCTCTGGCACCTGGTCTTGCTGGGAAGGGCTTTTGCTGCTTGAGGTGAGTCACTGAGCTAACTGGGGTTTGGGCCAGCAGCTCCAGTGGCTTGCAGGACCAGCTTGTGAGGGAGCACACCTGGCAAAAGCACTTCAGCCCCAGTATAACAAAGCATCTGGGTACTAAGGAGTTAAGCAGACAGGTGAGTGCAGCAGCAACGACCAGTTGACCTTCCTGCCTGTCTGAGAGTAAATACGGTAGCTCTCCAAGCAAAGAAAAACAGCTAGGAAGGCAGAAAGCCCGGTGCGGGCTATGCGGTGTACTTCACCGACTGTCACGGCACAGAGTGTCGCAGATACGGCTGTCTCACCAAGGGGTGTGCTGGCTGCAATGAGCTCCTGGCTCTCCAGGAACAAGTCCATTCCTCCCTTTGAGATCAAGGTAGGTTTCCTAGGCACAGAAGCCAGCAGACTGATATAAATAATAGCTTACAGTTAGCTGTTCTCTATCAGAAGACAACCGGTAAGGCAAACATGCAGCCTAAGTGAAGAGTCAAGCTGAGGTCAAGAGGTAAGCACGTTATCTGGAAAGACCCAGCTCAGTCAACAGACAAAACACAATGAGTTTCTGCTAAGAGTAGTATTTGCAATGCTATGAGTTTCTTGTGGAAATATACCCAAGCATGACACTGTATGACCTAACATGTAACTTATTTGCCACACAGTATAAATGTCCTGGATGAGAAACATTCAGGACTGCTGCTGCTATTCCTAAATTTGAAGCAGGCAGTCTTTTCGCTGCGGAAATAAAGCCAAGGCTTTGATCTTACCCTGTGTCTATTTGTTATTTGGTTCCGGCGGCTAGACATGATCCTAGAGAGAGAGCTCAATTTGAGGGCTCTTACCACAATTTGGCAAGCATGCCAGGAGCCATCTAGCCTGTTGTTCATCGCACCCCACTCGGTTCCGAACTGACCCAGCCGGCACTAGGCGAGTTAACCTATTGGGTTCTTCTACTCTGGGCAGGATGGGTGAACTTCAACCAAGGCCACTCCAATAAAGTAGGGTAAGATAATAAATTCAGGTAAGACACACCCCGGGATGAGCGATTGAGCGAAATGTTGAAAGGTATACATAAGCCATGCTCTCAGGTTATTAGTAGTCCATCTTGGTGTGAGTAATTAGGCCATAAAAATGTTGAAAGGTATACATGGGCCACACTCTCAGGTTCTAGGTGGGATGAAATGGGGGGAGGTTAAAGCATCCCAACGGGGTCCCCTTGATGTAATGTGTAAAAAAAAATGGGATGCAGGGCACTTGCCTGGAATGGCAGAATTGAAGGAAAAAAGGTTTTGTTATGTGTTGAAAACTTGGCCACTTATTGGTTTATCTGATTAAAATGTTTTAAGAGATCTCAGATTGGTTTTAGAAGAAGAAAAAAAGAAAGGGAAAAATCCTTTGTTTAAATTTTTGCAACAGAATCCCATAGGAGTTGCTACAAGCCATGTTCTGAATGTTTATCCAGACCCTGCACCAGCATTTAACTTACAAGAGCCAGTTCACTTAACTATTATTATAGATTATTAAAACAGGGTCTTACAAGTTCTAAAACGTATGGGTTAAAAGATTGTTAAATTGGTCCAGAGTCAAAAAACAAACAAAAACAGAATTATCAGCCAATTTTTATGGCAAGGCTTTCTGCAGGGTTTTTTTTTTTAATGTGTGGTAGAATTTATCCAGAGGAAGATGCAAGCAGAGTGTTGGTTGTCAGTATTTTTTGTTGATCAAGAAGTTTTAGATATTAAAGAATACTTTGTGGAAGTATCAGCCAGGATGGCAAGGGAAATACTGTAGCTCAGGTTTTGATTATTGCATAGCATGTGTTGTTGTTTTGGTGGAAGAGAAGAGGAAAGAAGTCAGAAAGACGGAAACAAATAGACTAAGAGTGATATTAGGAAGAGGTTTTTTTGCACTGGATTTGGGTGCGGCCGGGGAGGCGGCCGAGGTTTTAGTAGAAGTTTTAGACGTGGTAGAGTTTTTTTGGACGAAGTAGAAAAATATGGAAATGGGGGAGAAAGACAAAATAGAGAGAAGATGGGCAGAGATGAGACGTGTGTCATTTGTTGTAAACCAGGACACTAGAAGCAACAATGCTCATTAAGGAAAATTAGAAGTGTTGGTGGTTACCAGGGTGCAGCCCTGGGGAAGGCAGAATGATGGTAAGAAAGAGATTTAGTAGCTGGTTGCGATGAGAAAGAGAAGAGAGAGTTGAAAAGCAAAGAAAGACTGGGGAAATGCCTAATATTTGGAAATTAAAATTAAATGAGCCCTTCTTGACTCTGTACATGAAATAGCTAATATTGTGAATGTCTAGTAGATACTGGGGCCATAAAAGAAAAAAAAAGCATGCTCAATAAAATAATTTTGCCTCTCTGGACGCAGAGAGCGAGTAATGGGGATTGATAGAAAGCTTTCCTACACTTCCCTGAGTAAACTTCCTTCAACTATGCTGTTCTATGATTCTTTGATAATCAGGCCTCCAGCCCAGTAGCCAGAATTGCAGGCTTAACAGGATCAGCCGATGAAGTCACTGGGTGTCTTTATATTAGGGGGAAATTGCATTGCTCACCTGGGCCATACGTACTTCCTGCTTTTTTGGCACGGTTGTTACGGTCTGCATTACATGGACGGAGAGCGGCGGCCATGTGGTTTGAATTGAATACTTTCACTCTAAGTGTGCTCTGTTAACTTCCATTGAGACAGCGCCATCTAGTGGCGGGAGATCCCACTTTTAAAAGTGGTTCTTTTCATGATGGGATTTCTAACATATGCCGTAGGAGACATCCTGGTCATTCATGACGTCGTTTAAAAGACCCACAAACTTTCGTGAGTGGCCAATCACAAGTGTGCAATAAATTGCTTGTTTAGAGGAGCCCACTGTCTGCTAGAAAGAATATTTGATTCTGGAATTCGGGAATGCTTGTAGAGGCCTTTTTTCTTTTTCTTTTTTTTATTACAGTTTCATAGAACATTTGTTGAGAATAAGAACCTCTTGCCTTGATACTCTGGAAGGGAAATGGCCTCACCACCAAATGAGTGTTCAGCTCTCTGCATGCATCTTGCCTATAGAAGTTGGATCCTGGAATGGATCTTGGTTTTGTTTTTCCATTGCTTTGATAAATTTCTGAGGATCTGGAAGAACAGAGGACTCAGCAGAACTTAAAGGTCAACTTTCCACCTGGACACTGAGTGTAATAATTGAATTATTGTCTAAGTGGTTTGCATCAATTAAGGGTTGCAAAGAGTTGCATCATTATACAGGTTGTCTATAAAAGTAAATGTGTTTTGCATGTCCCTTCCTTCCAATTATCCAACTCGATGTGTGCTGTATTGACTGACCGTTTGTAAGTATTTGTATCTGTACTGCCATAACTAAATTATATGTATCTGCCAGTAAAGGATTTATTTTAACCTACAAGAATCCTTTGCCTTAATTTATGTCTTTGCTGTCTCTTGGCTGAGAACTGCTGCAACTCTGCTAGTCTCTGGTTGCCCAGAGAGAGACTTATTACAAAAAGGTTATGTGCCAGAGTCCCAGTCTGAGCCATAACTAATCAGCTTACATGCCATAACTTAACAGGTTATAGGCCCAGTATTCCAAGCTGAGTCATAACGCAGGAGTTTCTCTCAGCAAGTGCAGTAGGGCTTAAGAATTAAGCCGTGGTTGATTATATCCCTGGAGCGTCTTTTTGGAAAAGTCGTTGGGAGAAAGACAATAGAAGCTATTTTAGATAGCATTTGTCTTGGAAAAACCACACAGAGGAGGTCTGGCAGGAGTGGTTTGAATTTAAAAGGGCACTGAGGAATCTGAATCTGGATAGCCGGTCAGGCCCTAAGAGAAATTAAACCACTGAAAGGGTTGTAAAACCAGAAACAACCCGCTGAAATTATGGCAGTAAATTTTGGGAACACTGTCCCTATAGAGTTACTTACAGACAACAATTATGTGTCATGGTCATTTAAGATAGAAATATGCCTAAGACATCTTGGACTGTGGGACATTGTAATTAAAGCCCCAGCAGAAGATTTGAATGCAGCCGAGTTACTCGAGTGGGGACGTCGCGCTGAGAGGGCAAAGGCTCAAATTGTGTTGTCTATGAGGAACGATCAGTTGTCTTTTATAAGCAGAGAAGACACTTTTGACGTTATCTGGACTAAACTCAGACTTGTATATGTCAGAGAGACCGCAGGAGCTCGCATTAGCTTGACAGGAAAGCTTTACTGCACACCTTTGAAAGAGGGAGGCGATATAAAAACTCATTTGCAGGAATTAAGAGACTGCTTTGAAAGCTTAAGATCGGCAGGCTTACCGCTGCAGCTCTGCTAGTCTCTGGTTGCCCAGACAGAGACTTATTACAAAAAGGTTATGTGCCAGAGTCCCAGTCTGAGCCATAACTAATCAGCTTACATGCCATAACTCAACAATAGATTATTATTTCAGTGGAATAATGAGACCAGTAAATATAGAAATACGGCTTTGGTAACGTGGCCATCAGCTTTCTGGTCGCCACGGTGCCTCTCCACTCTTGCTCTTGGCTCTGCGGCCTTCCTCGGGCCTGGTCTTACCCGGCCCTTTCCATGTGATTTTCCTCTCGATCCCTCTCTGTGGGACTCGGAAGTCAGGAGTCTCCCTCCCCCTCATCTGCCTTTTCCCATGACCTCGCTGGGGGCATTTCAGTGTCTGGCCTCAAAGGGCTGCTTCGCAAAATCCCACCAATGATGAGGCTTGAGGAACGTCTCCTCATCCCCCCCGCCCCTCACTTGCAACGGCCCTCCCACTGTCAGGTAAGCCAGACACGGTGTAGGGCATCAGGGTCTACAGTGTTTAATAAATAAATAAAATGTCCTTTATGATTGAGTCTTCAATCAATGTTCGCCTTGAAAAAATATCCCTTGGGCGTGCACACCCTAATGAAATGTGCTGTGCATGCCTATGATGTTAACTGCATCTCCCTCCCGCTCGTCTGCCTTTTCCCATGACCTCGCTGGGAGCATTTCAGTGTCTGGCCTCAAAGGGCTGCTTCGCCATGTTTTTTCTCAGCATGGCCATTTGCTGACTGGGGATGACGCGTGGGCTGATGCGGTACCAGCAGTGCCGAACCACTTCATCGAGGGCTTCAACGGCAGCGTCGGCCACGGTACGGTCACAGTCATCCTGAAGCTCTCGGAGTGCTGAAAGAGTAAGACAGAGACCGCCCTTGTTAGAAGCTGCCCTGAGAACATCTGTCAGGGATGCTTTAGGGTGGATTTCTGCATTGAGCGGGGGGTTGGACTCGATGGCCTTGTAGGCGCCTTCCAAATCTACTATTCTATGATTCTAAGGTAACAGAGCAACATAGAAATAGTTTTATTTTATTCTCTTTCTTTTCTTTATTTTATTGTGAATATCAACAAAACAGAACAGAAAATACAATGTGATAGTATAAGTCCTTTGGCTGTCTAAGGACTCTGAAGATCCGTCTGCGCTGTCCGTTGTGTTAACTTCCAAGAAGCCGGTAGGTAATTTAGGAGATGCACATTATTCCATAGTATAGATTGTTTCAGTACAAAGTTCATCATCGTTACCTCCTCCCCGAAAGGGGCAACTATGGGGCATTGCCAAAACATATGTGGTGTAGTGGCTAAAGTGTTGGACTGGGAGTCAGGAGATCCGGGTTCGAGTCCCCACTCGGCCATGGAAACCCACTGGGTGACTTTGGGGCAGTCACAGACTTTCAGCCCAGCCTACCTCACGGGGTTGTTGTTGTGAGGATAAAATGGAGAGGAGGGTTATGTATCCCGCATTGGGTTCCTTGTAGGAAAGAAGGCAGGATATAAATGTAATAAATAAATAAATAAATAAATAAATAAAGCATTAGATGTATTATATCTCCAACAATTGTGCAAGTTAGATAAACCCTTATTGAAAAAGTATTGTGGACTCCAATAGACCCTAACAATTTTTTTTTTGCCAAGTAAGACATAACCTGAGAACCATACAAGCTTCAGCTACAGCTGCTAGAGCGACCGTCCATTGGTTAGTCAATAGTTTTATAAAGAAATTCATAGGTGGACGGGACAGGAAGAGCTGCCTGGTCTTGACTGAGCTGCCTTGTCGATTCACACGAGAAGCATAGAAGTAGCACCGCCATTGGTCTGCCTAGCCTGTTTCCATGAAGGAAACTTAGGGTGTAACGCTAGGCATAGTTAGACAGAAGAAAAGTCCTACAACTCCCAGCCTTCCCCAGCCAGCTTTGCTAAAATTATTATTATTATTATTATTATTATTATTATTATTATTATTATTATTATTATTATTATTTTATATAGCACCATCAATGTACATGGTGCTGTACAGAGTAAAACAGTAAATAGCAAGACCCTGCCGCATAGGCTTACATTCTAATAAAATCATGATAAATCAATAAGGAGGGGAAGAGAATGCAAACAGGCACAGGGTAGGGTAAACAGGCACTGGGTAGGGTAACACTAGCAGTATAAGTCAGAACAAAATCAAGTAAGCTAGATGGATGTAGGAAAGTCATAGAATCATAGAATAGCAGAGTTGGAAGGGGCCTAAAAGGCCATCGAGTCCAAAGCTCTGCTCAATGCAGGAATCCACCATAACGCATCCCTGACAGGTGTTTGCCCAGATGCCTCTTGAAGGCCTCTAGTGTGGAAGAGCCCACCACCTCCCTAGGTAACTGGCTTCATTGTCATACTGCCCTAACAGTCAGGAAGTTTTTCCTGATGTCCAGCTGGAATCTGACTTCCTGTAACTTGAGCCCGTTATTCCGTGTCCTGCACTCAGGGAGGATCGAGAAGAGATCCTGGCCCTCCTCTGTGTGACAACCTTTTAAGGATTTGAAGAGTGCCCTCATGTCTCCCCTCCATCTTCTCTTCTCCAGGCTAAACATGCCCAGTTCTTTCAGTCTCTCTTCATAGGGCTTTGTTTCCAGACCCCTGATCATCCTAGTTGCCCTCCTCTGAACACGCTCCAGCTTGTCTATGTCCTTCTTGAATTGTGGAGCCCAGAACTGGACACTAGATGAGGCCTAACCAGGGCCGAATAAAGAGGAACCAGTACCTCACGCGATTTGGAAGCTATACTTCTATTAATGCAGCCCAAAATAGCGTTTGCCTTTCTTGCAGCCATATCACACTGTTGGCTCATATTCAGCTTGTGATCAGCTTGGATCAACTTATTAATTTATTATTTTATTTATTGCATTTTTATACCCCCCCCCCCCCCGAATAGCCGAAGCTCTCTGGGCGGTTCACAAAAATTGAAACCATGAAAAGCATTATAAAACAACCAACAGTCTAAAAACACAAATAAAAAATACAGTATAAAAAGCACAACCAGGATAAAACCACGCAGCAGAAATTGATATAGATTAAAATACGGAATTAGAACAGCAAAGTTTAAATTTAAGAGAAATTAGGTGTTAAAATACTGAGAAAATAAAAAGGTCTTACAGAAGGAGTACAGTGTAGGTGCCAGGCGAACCTCTCTGGGGAGCTTGTTCTACAGCCGGGGTGCCACAGCAGAGAAGGCCGTCCTCCTGGTAGCCACCAGCCTCACTTCCTTTGGCAGGGGCTCACAGAGAAGGACCCCTGTGGATGACCTTAAGGTCCGGGCAGGTACATATGGGAGGAGGCGTTCCTTCAGATAGCCTGGCCCCAAGCCGTTTAGGGCTTTGATTGTTAGTACCAGCACTTTGAATGTTATTTATTTATTTATTTATTTATTATATTTTTATACCGCCCAATAGCCGAAGCTCTCTGTTAGTATCAACTTGGACTATTTGTCTGTCCCAGCATCATCTACCAGAAGCAGTTCCGTTGGGTTTTTGGTAGAGAGGCCGCTCCCGTTACTTGCTACCCAATCCCTCTTTTTTAAACTGGAGATGCCAGCTTTTTGGGTGAGACAACCTCAGTGGACCTCAGTGGGTCCCTCTTCTCTCCGCCATGACCACCAGCTCTCTTGCTCCTCCTCTTTCTCATCATGGCTACCACTTGCTCGCTGGGTGCCTGCTTAGGGTGACCATTAGAAATGGAGGACCAGGCTCCTGTATCTTTAACAGTTGAATTGAAAAGGGAATTTCAGCAGGTGTCATTTGTATCTATGGAGAACCTGATGAAATTTCCTCTTTATCACAACAGTTAAAGTGCAAGAGCCCTGCCCTCTTTTAAATCTGGTCACTCTAGTGTAGCTCCTGCACTTTAAATGTTGTGATGAAGAGGGCATTTCACCAGGTTCCCCATATATACAAACGACACCTGCTGAAATTCCCTTTTCTATGCAACTGTTAAAGATCCAGGAGCCCTGTCCTCCTTTTCCTAGGGTCACCCTATGCCTGCTGCTTCTCATGACTGCCGGTTCACAAGCTCTCTGCACGGTTCACAAGAATTAAAACCATGAGGAACATAATGATAAAACAATTAACAATCTAAAAACCCAAATACAAAATACAATATAAAAAGCACAACCAGGATAAAACCGCACAGCAGAAATTGATATAGGATTAAAATACAGAATTAAAACAGCAAAATTTAAGTGAAATTAGATGTTAAAATACTGAGAAAATAAAAAGGTCTTCAGCTGGCGATGAAAAGAATACAGTTTAGGTGCCAGGTGGATCTCTCTGGATGCAGGAATCCACCCTAAAGCATCCCTGACAGATGGTTGTCCAGCTGCCTCTTGAAGGCCTCTAGTGTGGGAGAGTCTACAGGTGACCAACCATGCCTACCTGTGACACCGGCCCTGATGCCGGGGAGACGATCTGCATGCAAAGCATGCACTATACTATGGATCTGCTAGAGAACTACAAGTTCAACCGCAGCTTTTAAAGCTCAGCTAAAAACTTTTCTTTTTCCTAAAGCTTTTAAAACTTGATTTTGTTCTGACTTTATACTGTTAGTTTTACCCTACCCAGTGCCTGTTTACCCTACCCTGTGCCTGTTTGCATTCTCTTCCCCTCCTTATTGTTTCATTATGATTTTATTAGAATGTAAGCCTATGCGGCAGGGTCTTGCTATTTACTGTTCTACTCTGTACAGCACCATGTACATTGATGGTGCTATATAAATAAATAAATAAATAAATGAATAATAATAATGGGCCAGACCTTGAACCCTCATCCTCAGAGGAAGAAGTTCTGGAGTTAATCATTCAGGGAGAAAGCTTGGCTCCAGAAAGACCACCTCCCTGAGACCCAGCTCTCCAGAGAGGCCCCAGGGATCAGCACCCCTGTGTGCAGAGGAGGTTGCACTATTGTCCTCAGACTCTGAGGACTCGGCCATGAGAACACGCTGAGTACTCTTTCCCCTGCCCCAGCTCTACTTCCGTCCGTGGATACAATGAAATTTCTTCCCAACTGTTTTCAGAACAGACTCTAAAGCTCTGCTACCTAAAACTACATCTTCAAGCCAACTCGTCAAGTCTGTGACATCGCTGTCAAGAAGGTGGGTATTGCAGGCTACGGTATAGGAGTAACTAAAGTGAGATAAAATTGGGATTAATCAGATTAGGTTACTGCTGAGATTAACGGTTATAGATGAGATCATTCCTGCAGAGAAAGGAATCGCTTCCATCCAAAATAACCTATTTACTTACCCAGAAAAATTGTCTCAACTTCTTTTGAAGACACCACATCTGGTTTCATATGCCGTGCGTTGCATGCTAGGCAGATCAAAAAGGAAACGATCAGCTCTTGTATTTGATACGTCGAACCGCTAAAATGGTTAATCAAATCTCATGCACACACGGCCTCTTCAATGGACTAGGGGCAGCCTGGCAACTCTTGGAAAAGTTTGAAATGTTGCTGGTTAAATCAAAATGCTTTGAAGGTGCCACACTGGCACCGCGTTTCCCCTAAACTCTGCAGTTTCAGTCCTGTGGGATTGTGCCAAGGAGGGAGTGCAGGGTTTCCAGGGGTCATGCGGGTAATGGAACTGCCTCCACCCCGTCCGCTTCCTGGCTTCTGGCAACCAATCGACAGTCGCCATCCTCCCAAAATGCCCACTGGATCAGCCATGGAGTGAGATCAGATGGTGGAAGAGCTGGAGTGACCTCGCTCCCACCGAAAAAGTTGGGTAAGTCCCCGACTTTTAAACTGTGCCTAAGAACATACGAAGTGCCCTGATGCTGGATCAGACCAAGGGTGCATTTAATCGAGCCCTTTGTTCACACGGTGGCCAACCAGCCATCGGCCAGGGACCAACAAGGCAGGACATGGTGCAACAGCACCTTCCTACCCATGTTTCCCAGCAACTGGTGCACACAGGCTTCCTGCCTCGAATGCTGGAGTTAGCACACAACCATCAGGGCTGGTAGCCACTGGTAGCCTTCACCTCCAGGAATTGATCCAACCCCCTTTTAAAGCCGTCCAAATTGGTGGCCATCACTACATCCTGTGGTAGTGAGTTCCATAATTTAACTATGCACTGTGTGAGGAAGTCCTTCCTTTTATCTGTCCTGGATCTCCCAACCATCAGCTTCATGGGATATGACCCTGTTGGGTTCTAGTGTTTTGAGAGAGGGAGAAAAATATCTCCGTACCATGAATAATTTTGCATACCTCTATCAGGTCTCCCCTTAGCCCTGCGGTGGCTGCAAATCTGCGGCTGCGTCAAATCACGGATGCGTCCCCTATTAGCAGCCACTGCGGGACTTTGAGCGTGTCTAGACACCTCCCGGATGGAAGGGAAAAAGGAGCAGGCAACAGCAGCCAGCAACCAGCACTGATGGAAGATTCTTTTAGTTGCGCAGACCAGCCAGTGAGCCTAATCTGGAGGTTTTTTTATAGGAATGGAGGAGAATTATCTGTCCTGCCATGGCTCTAAAACTGGTCTAAAGAGGCATCATTTTTTGTGTGGCCTCGCTTTAGTTTCTTCCTTTGGGCAGAACTGGCTGGTACGTGTCACAGGTGCGGAATCCCTCCATCACACCCTCCAGGTACTCAGATGAAACCCCACTGCAGGCTGACACTCCTCTTAACTAAGGGTTTGGGCGTTTTATTACCTATCAATATCGCGGCGGCTTCTCGGTAGGGAGAATTTCTGCTGTTCAGGTACTGGACCATCTGACCCAGCATTTCTGAAAGCTTGTGTGTATATCTCCATATCTAGGGAAAACAGGAAGACAGTCAAGGTGCAGAATTTGGCTTTCATAAAAATCCCACCTCTTCAGTAACTCTCCAGTCCTCATGGTCATCAAAGTTGCATTTATGAAGTGGTCAGAAACCAAAGAAGCATGGTGGCTGGTGGGTCAAATTTGGATGTGACTCCATTCCAGGTTTCAGTCAGAACCAGCAAGAATTCCAAAGGAGGTATCCAAGTTGATGAAATTATTTGGGGATATGTTGTCCCCATCTTAAAAAAGGCCACAAAGGAGGAAACTGGAAACTACAGTTTTTTGTGAACCGCCCAGAGAGCTTCGGCTATTGGGCGGTATAAAAATGTAATAAATAAATAAATAAATAAATACAGATCAGATCAGATCATCTGATCTCAATCCTTGGGAAAATTTTGGAGCAGATTATAAAGAAGTATTGTAATCAGCAATACTACAAATGAGAAGGATCTTGGAATTGTTGTAGATCGCAAGCTGAATATGAGCCAACAGTGCGATATGGCTGCAAGAAAGGCAAATGCTATTTTGGGCTGCACTAATAGAAGTATAGCTTCCAAATCACATGAGGTACTGGTTAGACCTCATCTAGAGTATTGCATCCAGTTCTGGGCTCCACAATTCAAGAAGGACGCAGACAAGCTGGAGTGTGTTTAGAGGAGGGCAACCAGGATGATCAGGGGTCTGGAAACAAAGCCCTATGAAGAGAGACTGAAAGAACTGGGCATGTTTAGCCTGGAGAAGAGAAGATGGAGGGGAGACATGAGGGCACTCTTCAAATCCTTAAAAGGTTGTCACACAGAGGAGGGCCAGGATCTCTTCTCGATCCTCCCAGAGTGCAGGACACGGAATAACAGGCTCAAGTTAAAGGAAGCCAGCTTCCAGCTGGACATCAGGAAAAACTTCCTGACTGTTAGAGCAGTAGGACAATGGAATCAGTTACCTCGGGAGGTTGTGGGCTCTCCCACACTAGAGGCCTTCAAGAGGCAGCTGGACAACCACCTGTCAGGGATGCTTTAGGGTGGATTCCTGCATTGAGCAGGGGGTTGGACTCGATGGCCTTTTAGGCCCCTTCCAACTCTGCTATTCTATGATTCTATGAAGTCAAATCTCTTCTTGACCATCCCAGAGTGCAGGACATGGAATAATGGGCTCAAGTTACAGGAAGCCAGATTCTGGATGGACAACAGGAAAAATGTCCTGATTGTTAAAGCACTAGGACAATGGAACCAATGACCTAGGGAGGCTGTGGGCTCTCACACACTAGAGGCCTTCAAGAGGCAGCTGGACAGCCATCTGTCAGGGATGCTTTCAGGTAGATTCCTGCATTGAGCAGGGGGTTGAACTCAATGGCCTTATAGGTTCCTTCCAACTCTACTATTCTTTGATTCTAAGTTGTCCAGTTTCTCTCTCTGTATCCCCAGGCACAACCACACCAAAGGGTTGTGGTTTTTTGAGATACAGCACCAAATCATCAACACACAATGTCTTACTCACAATGTATCTGCTGATGTTTAAGTATGTGCTGTAGATTTTGGCATGCAATCCGTAATTGAAAAGGTCGTTGGTAATGTCTCCCCATTTCATGAAGTTGGTACAGTTGTAAAGTGCAACCTGAGAGGCCTAGACAGTACATGAGAGACAAGAACATCAGATGAGCCATTCTAGATCCATCTAGTCCAGCACTCTGTTCACACAGTGGCCAACCAGCTGTCGACCAGAATCTACAAGCAGGACATGGTGCAACAGCACCCTCCCACCCATGTTCCACAGCAACTGGAGTGTATATAGGCTTACTGCCTCTGATACTGGCAGTAGCACATAGCCAACAGGACTAGTAGCCATTGATAGCCTTCTCCTCCAAGAATTCATCCAACTCCCTTATAAAGTCATCCAATTTGGGGGCCGTCACTACATCATGTGGTAGTAAGTTCCATAGTTTAACTGTGTGCTATGCAAGATTAGCCAGGCCATGGTACTGCCTTTGGTAGTGGGCTGTAGCTCACAAATGCTTATGGCACAATCAATGTGTTAGTCTTTCAGGTGCCACAAGACGTTTTGTCGGTGTCGCTGCAGCAGACCAACACGGCTACCCCTCTGGAAACCTCTCACCCTGACCTGTGTGGTAAGCTGTTCCTTAGGGCCACACTCCCTGCCCTCATGCTGCTGTTCCCAACTTATAGCTCTCAACAATGGCCATGCTGGCTGGAGATGACAGGGAAATTTAGTCCACATTTGAAGAGCATGAAGCTGAGAAAGGCTGCCCTAAAGCAGTGGTGTCTGTTGGCTCCAAAATCAGTGGGGCAGTGAATCCGCTCTGGGTTTCAGTCCACGTTTTGGATCGCTCCTTTAGAGTTCTGACTGAAACCAGGAGCGGATTCACCACCCCACTGCCATCGGAGCCACCAGCCACCACTGCCCTGAAGTCATGTGTTATCATGTGGAAACTCCCAATAATGTGGACAGGTTCCACACCAGCAACAGATGCCTCCAGGATCATCCAAGACAGAAAGTCTAGGCGTCTTTCCACATGACAGACAAGCATTGCTGTGTGTTGCCGTTAGGTGTGGACAGTCGTCACGAAGAAACAGTTCAGCACTCAAGCAGACAAAGCGAAGTGTAGACTCACCCTTTGACTCACTTCTCTGGTCCAAAAATCTGTCAACTGGATGAAGAGGGGAACAAGGCTTCTGAGAACATCTTCTGCCACACTGTGTCTGTGGTTTTCTTTCACCCCCTTCAGCAGTGTCCCAAAAACAACGATGGAGGAACGTCGTAGGTCATTGTCTTCCTAAGAAGAGAGGGAGAGAGAGAGAGGAATGTCACCCACGCCCGGCCATAGTTTTCAGGGATTTTTATTAAATCAACATGTTGACCCAATTGGGACATCACAACAACCCGGGCTTTTTAAAAAAACCTGCTAGTGCATGTGGGAGTGGCTAAACAACCCAGGACCACTCCGTTCTTGGGTTGTTTAGTGGCACGTCCAAACATGGGCGTCTAGCATGTTGCGGGGAGAGACAAGCCTAGAGATGTGAAATTTCTGGAAATTTTGAAGCCATGAAAAATAATCGTTTTTTTCCAGGGGGTTTCGGGGGGGAAATGGAAATTTCCGGAAAAATTGAAATAATGCAATATTAGCACATTTTACAGATTGAAAGTCACTTTGTTACTTTAGGAACATAAAATGTAATTATGTCCAAGTTGGTTTAGCATTAAAATTATTGCATTTGGTATATTAAAAGTACAGTGTATTCAAACAATTATTACAAATTTAATTTACTTTTTTTTGTAACAAATGGAGCTACAAGCTCCTGAACTGTTAGGAACACCTGAACTGTAAGGCGCCTCTTTGGTTCTGCCAGTTTATGAGCAGCAGGCAAAAAACAATTTTAAAAAACAACAACAGAAAAAACCAGCAACATTAGTAACAAAGAAAATTATTTATGTCTCCGCTAGTCCTCCACAGTGTCAAGACATAAAGCCCCCATTCCCATAAAAAGAAAAGAGAGGGGGGAAAGGGGGGGGACCAAGGTTCAATGAATATGCATGAAATTTAACCAGACTCATTTTCTGACCTATAGCGATCACTATTAGTTTCAGTCTCTGCTTCAGTGGCAGTGCTGCCCCCTAGAGGCAGAAATGCATCTTGCTCTTGCATTTGAGAGTTGTAGTCTCAGTTTGCAACCTAGGACTTACTTGTCCTTGGTGCACAGACATTGTAATAATCTGATATTGTACAGTTTTTAGAAATCATTTGGAGAAGTAAATATCTGAACACCTTGTCTTAAACATTTTATCATCATGCTAAAATAAACATTCCGTAATCCATTTTTTCTTCATTTTTTTTCAATTTTCCCAATTTTTCTGGGGGGTGGGAAACAAAAAAGACTTTGAGGAAAAAATGGGTTTCCCCCCCCCCAATTTTTTCCAGTTTTTTTCCAGGCCTTCACACCTCTAGACAAGCCAGAGGTCTGAGTTCAGACGCAACAACATTAAACAACCCAGAGATGGAGTGTCCCTGCGTTATTTAGATGCTCTTGTTTGCAGCAGGAACAACCGGCAGTAATGCCTCTTTCACGACAATCCACGATATATATTTTTTAATGTGGGGTTTGGGGTTTTTGTGTCATGCGAATTCGTCTTTCTGTTTCTCTATGGCTCTGACTTGACGAGAGCAAAAGTCAGGCTTGCACAATATGTGACTGACCTAGCTGAACCCAGCCCACCACCATGGATGATGGCCCACCTGTGGCTGGATGGGCTGAATTCATCTCGGTGCATCCCGTGTTGTACAGCACATCCGGAGGTGTGCTCTTGGGGAGGCCTGCTCAGTTGGCAACAGAATCGCCTCGTATGCCGACAAAATAGGATTTTGCACTTGGACAAAGCCCATTTCTCAGGAGTCTGCGGACTTACGTCGTTGAAATAACTCAAGAGGTGTGGGATCAGGCTGGTCCCCGTAAAGCCATATTCCTCCACATCCAGGTATTGGAATATTTGCTGGAGGGTCCTAATAGACTCTTTGGCAATGTTCCTTTCTGGACTAGAAGCGCAGCTTATCAGAGGAGAGAGGAAGGGCTCCAAGACCTTGTCCTGAAGGAAGCAAGGAAGGAAGGAGGCAATTAAAGGCAGTTACTGTAAAGCACTATGTACACACAGAGCAGTGGAGGCCGGTGACTCTGAAGTCAGTGAGACGGTGACTCTACTTTCATTCAGAACCAGTTAGACCTTTAAAGGAGCTCTCCAAGGTGTGGAAGCACCTTGGACAGGACCTTTAGAGTTCTAACTGGTTCTGACTGAACCCCGGAGTGGATAAAGTGACATCGGAGCCATCAGCCTCCGCTGATGCACATGCACACAGAATCAGTTCATTTGTACCCATAAAGCACCACAGAAGAATGACGCATGAGGAAGAGTTCAGTATGCATCCAGAAATGAGAGGCTGGAGCATTTCCTAGCCAGCTTATCTGCCCGAAAAGGGGAGTTAAAACAGATCAGAGGTTCTGTACGGATGGGAAAAGGCTTCATCTCAGCCTCCCGTTGGCAGCCTCCCCACCTGTAGATCTACTCAACAGGAGATCCACAGGTGGGTAGACCTTCCCAGTGAACAGATCCAGTATTCCACATTGGACATCGCCTGGAACGTCGTGGGGAAATTCCATCGTGCGGTGCGAATTCCATCCCACCCACCGCCAACTCCACTTCCTAGGCCTGCTTCGGAATGTTTCATAGAATCATAGAATAGCAGAGTTGGAAGGGGCCCACAAGGCCATCGAGTCCAACCCCCTGCTCAATGCAGGAATCCACCCTAAAGCATCCCTGACAGATGGTTGTCCAGCTGCCTCTTGAAGGCCTCTAGTGTGGAAGAGCTCATCACCTCCCTAGGTAACTGGTTCCATTGTCATACTGCTCTAACAGTCAGGAAGTTTTTCCTGATGTCCAGCTGGAATCTGGCTTCCTTTAACTTGAGCCCGTTATTTCGTGTCCTGCACTCCGGGAGGATCGAGAAGAGATCCTGGCCCTCCTCTGTGTGACAACCTTTTAAGGATTTGAAGAGGGCTCTCATGTATCCCCTCAATCGTCTCTTCTGCATCTGAAGACAGCTCTGAGGCCTGAATATGCACAGTCCCATGCAGCTCACCTAGGCTAGGTACCCCACCACCACATTCCAGGCCAAAAGCTCCCTGTTTGAGGCACAGATCTACCCTCTGTGTCCCCCCCCCACAACGCTCACCGCCATTCATCTCCTCTGGTGAATCTCTTACCTCAGGAGGTTGCTGCAAGAGGTATCCCAGCCCTCGAATGCTGAAGACCTGCATGAGGGGAAAGGCTTGTATCATCCAATCGCGGAGGACGTCCAGGATGTCTTGCTTCACAAAAAAGAGGGCTACCTCTGGGTGAAAAAGAAGCTGAGAAAGAAAACCCGTGATGGTAAGCAAGGCCCAAGTGAGAGGGGAGATTCTCAAACAATGGCCCTGTTCGCACGACACTCTAAGCCGCGGCGGTGAAGCACTTTGAGCTAAACATTATGGCTTAGCGTGTCGTGTAAACCATTCCTAACCATGGTGGCTACATAACCACAGTTTAAACATACTCTCTAAAACTTTGGCTGGATCTACACTAGCCCAGGGTGACCAAACGTCCGGTTTCGTCCGGACACGCCCGGGAAACGGGGGGGGAATCTGCATCCGGCTGGAAATACTGTCGTCCCCCCCTTTTGTCCGTCCCCAACGGAAGCCGGGGGAGCCTTAATAAACCCCAACTCTTACCAGGCCTAAATTTCTGTAGTGAGTGGTGGCGGCCATCTTGAATCTCGCCTGAAATCACGCGAGATCTCGGCAGCTGGCTGGGAACTCAGTGAGACCCAGCCAGCAGCCGAGATCTCGCGTGAGTTTGGGCGAGATTCAAGATGGCCGCCGCAAGGGGTGGGTAGTGAGTGGGGTGAGTGCTTGGGGGCTGCGTGCAGGAACTTCCAGCAACGCAGCCTCCGCCCCCCCCCAGTGCAGAAGCAGCAGCAACAGGAGGAGGTAAGAGACTGAAGTTTGTGTGTGAGTGCATGGGGTCTTTGAGTGAATGCATGTATGCATGTTTTTTGAGTGAGTGATGCTGAGTGTGTGTGTGCATGCACACGTGTGCTGGCAGTGTGAGTGTATTGATGTCTGAATGGGATGCCTGGTTGTTTGACTGATTGAATGCATGTGCATATTTGCAGTGGGGGTAGCTGTAGTTTTCTGTGAGTTGGGGGGATGATTTGGAGGTGAAGTTCCTATTAAATAATGCATTTTAGACCCATAGACCTTCCTTTCCAATTTGTTTACTATAATTGGCATGACGTATATTTTGTAACAGTGGCTGACAATTGTTCATCCTTCTTAAAGAAACTTTTAAAAAATTAACAGGGTTGTTATTATCATCACCACCACCACCACCACCACCACCATCATCATCTATCTCTCTTTTCTTGCTTGTGGTGGTTTTTCTAGATGAACATGATGGGCTTTGCCAAGTCATGTTGTCTTTTACTGATTCAGAATAGGTATTGCAGTTTCAATGTAGGTGTGTTTTTCTTGGTTGTTTTTGACTGTTATGTTTGGTTGAAGTTGAAACAAGCTAAGACAAGCTTTAATCCATTTTGTTCCATGGCTAACATTTGCAGGTTGTTACGTGATGCGTTCTCATTAGACCCGTGTACAAAAAAGTCCGTCCTGCTCACAGGAGCTGCCTTGTAACTACTCCCCCCATTGATGACAAACCAATCTTATTGGTGGCATCTTCACAACAATGATACAGGTTGGAACTGGAGACTTATTTCACTGGCCTAGAATCATAGTCACTACTCTTTCTAATTAGACTTTATAGCCAATTAGAATTTATCCTTAAAACAGGATACAGTATTGCAAAAACATGTTCATGCTGAAAACACAAAAGTGATAATCTGGCAATACACAATACTACTGACAGTATAAAAACTGTGGCACTTAAACATATTCTTTCTGAGGTGGGAGAACACATTTTATGATTCTTTCATTCTTGCTTATTGATTATGTGTGACTGCGTATGTATGGTGATTAGCTGGTGGAGGGAATGGAAGAAGAGTTGAATGTACTAGGATAAACAAAGAAACTTGCTATTAAGGAGGGAAGCATGGGGTAAACTTCACAATATTAACACTATAAATGTTTTGGGAAAACAACAATTGGAAGAGAGCACATCTTTCTTTATACAGGAGTAAAACAATTTCACTCAAAGTTCTATTTTTATTCAGCTGAGATATCAGTCCTTGATGGGACTGAAATTTCTAGAGCTTCTTCAAAAGCAAGTTTTCTTGCAACTGGTGTCATCTGGACTCTGGTCTTCTGTACTGCAGTTCATCTGGGTTCCATCTTTCATTATTACTTTTCTGAGAAGACTTCTTGCATCTCTTTAGGGTTATGATGGTGTTTGCAAAAACCTGCATAGGAAATTAACTACAAAGAGGCGTGGATCGCTGGATGAAGAGCAATTACAAAACAATAACTATGTATATGAATCTGCATCTTTTTTTTTCTCCTTAAGATTTAGAGGCTAAATTTTTACTCTGCACATGTTTTTGGCTATTATCATTATTATTATTATTATTATTATTATTATTATTATTATTATTATTATTTTATAAAGCACCATCAATGTACATGGTGCTGTACAGAGTAAAACAGTAAATAGCAAGACCCTGAACTGTATGTAACATATGTATGTAACAAAGGAAACATCTGTATGTAACATTCTTTTTTTGCTATGGGAGGGCTTATTTAAGGTGCTAAAAGTCCTTAGCAGTTCAGAGGCTCGCAAGATCACACTATTATTATTATTATTATTATTATTATTATTATTATTATTATTATTATTATTATTTATATAGCACCATCACTGTACATGGTGCTGTACAGAGTACACAGGAAAATTAGATCCATATAGATGTTTCCTTTGGAATGAACTCCATTCTTTAGGAGAAGATATGAATAAGTATGACAAGCACCCAACAGAAGTTTTGTCTAAAGTTTGGGAATTGTTAAAAAGCATAAAAGCTAAATACCAGTTAGCTCCAGTCACTGACACCAACCACCGGACCTCTGAGCAAAAGCCGGTCTTAAGAGAAGTGTGTGCAGCAAACGATCAGAAAGAGACTCCCCAAAGCAGCAAACAGAAATGCTGTGGGGAAGAAGATGCGAGGGAGACTGGAGCAGGCAGGCACCATCCCAGCCTGCTTCAGTTGGAAACCCCCCCCCACAGGGCTAACATCTTCACCATGTGGGGAAGAAGGAGCAGTTGGTTTGCCCCTCCATTGGGAGATGAGAGGACGGAGCAGGGCCTTCCCACCAGCCTAAACAGTCTCCTTAATTTATTTTTATTTTCTCCCTCTTCCCTCCCCATACACTTTTCCTTGTGTGTCATGTCTTTTTTTTAGAATGTAAGCCTGAGGGTAGGGACTGTCTTCTTTATTGATACATTGTAAGCCGCTCCGAGAGCCTTTTGGCTGAAGGGCGGGATAAAAATACTCTAAATAAATAAATAAATAAAATAAATGCAGACTCTCCCTAAAACCTTAGCTACAGAGAGAAGCAATACTGTAACTACCCCCAAAAACTCTCCTAAGCAATCTCTTGCTGTGTCTAGTGCACTGCTAGAGAAACTGAAGCTTCACTTACAGAGCCAAGTAAGCCCATAGAACAACCAGTTTTAAAAGCTCCCCCAATTCAATCTCAAGTTCAAGAGAAAACCCAATTTAATGTTTCTGCCATGCCAAGTTGTAAAGAAACTCCTATGGCATGCTCAGAAATAGAAATTAAAAATATAAAGCATGTTAAAGAATGCTACATAAAACAACATAAATCTGAACTATTATTATTATTATTATTATTATTATTATTATTATTATTATTATTATTATTTTTTATATAGCACCATCACTGTACATGGTGCTGTACAGAGTACACAGTAAATAACTAGTAGCAAAGTCAAATAAAGAAAACATTGTGTTTGCAAACCAGCTGTTGCTTCCTGATAAGCATCCTGTTCATACCAGAAAAACTTCAAAAATAGAGCCTCCAACGGCAAGAAGAGTCTACCTCAAACCTGAATTAAATTTAAAAATTAACCTAGTTTTCTCTGTAATCTATTAAGAGAGGCCTTCAAGAGGCCGCTGGACAACCATCTGTCAGGGATGCTTTAGGGTGGATTCCTGCATTGAGCAGGGGGTTGGACTAGATGGCCTTGTAGGCCCCTTCCAACTCTGCTATTCTATGATTCTAAATAATCTCAAAGTGCAGCCACCAGAGAGCAGACAAAATTTACACGCATTGGGTAGTCCCTTGTAAGGCACAAGGAGAGCCCCTCCAAGAACCAAGGCCTTGCAAAACAATTCTAGCAATTCTAATTTTTGCAGTTCTAAAAAGCAGTTTCTAAAATCACAGTTCTAGCAAACATTTAGGCTAAGCAAAACATTTTGCATGCAATATTACTTCAAACACATTGGTGTTACCCAGCACTGGAAACAGAATACAAGAAAGAATTCATACAGTGAACCTCTATGCTAACGTGTGTATGAACAGACACGTGTCTGCCCACATTCTCCACCAGATCTGTTACGTGATGTGCTCTCATTAGACCCGTGTACAAACTTGCACATGTTCTAATGAGACTTACACCCACTTCTAAGGAATCTTTTGACATTGGCAATAGAGCATCTGTGGCGAAGTAAGGCGATTCTAACTCAAGAAACTTACAGCACTGAAGGGGATAACGCCACAATGGCACATTTATTGAGGTTGAAACAAATACAAAGGCACAAGCTAGTTTTGGGGAAAGGCTTAGAAGCAGTTTCAAGATTGAAAAATAGACCTTTTGAGACTTAAGAGCATACACACAGAGACAGCAGGGGAAAGAGTAGAGGGAATCTAATAATAATAATAATATACCTCTCCTTGGGCTGCAGCCCTTTCTTGTAGAGCAGAACTGTGGAGCATTGCAACTCTTCAGTGAAGAGGAAAGGAATTAGCGAGGGAAAGCATGGCAGCTCGCTCTCCCAAACTGAAATCTTTAGTAAACTCAAAAAGAAGAAGCTAGCCTGTTTCCCCTCCCCCTTTAGGGGGTCTTGGTATTATCTTGTTTAAAGATCTACTTGCTATGGGAACAAAAGAGGGTGATTTGGGATGATGGCTGTACTTGATGCAGCCTAGAGTTCAGCAACAGGGCTACATTAGCATGTGTATGACCAGGTAAAACTCTTGCCATCCAGCAGTCATATTCTGCTTGGTTTCCCCCCAGCTTTGTCTTTGGGGAAGGCATTTGAAGACTCTATCAGGAAATGGTTACTGCTCGCAGTCTATAGGTGGAGTTTGGGGTCACTTCAAAATGGAGTCAGTACTGCTCACAGAAGCTACCTTGTAACAAGGCTAATAGTAGTTTATGCTCTTTCTGAATCATAGAATCATAGAATAGCAGAGTTGGAAGGGGCCTAGAAGGCCATCGAGTCCAACCCCCTGCTCAAGGCAGGAATCCACCCTAAAGCATCCCTGACAGATGGTTGTCCAGCTGCCTCTTGAATGCCTCTAGTGTGGGACAGCCCACAACCTCCCTAGGTAGCGTCGCACTGGTCTAACTGTCAGGACGTTTTTTCCTGACGTCCAGCCGGAATGTGGCTTCCTTTAACTTGAGCCCATTATTCCGTGTCCTGCACTCTGGGAGGATCGAGAAGAGATCCTAGCCCTCCTCTGTGTGACAACCTTTCAAGTATTTGAAGAGTGCTATCATGTCTCCCCTCCATCTTCTCTTCTCCAGGCTAAACATGCCCACTTCTTTCAGTCTCTCTTCATAGGGCTTTGTTTCTAGACCTCTGATCATCCTGGTTGCCCTCTTCTGAACACGCTCCAGCTTGTCTGCGTCCTTCTTGAATTGTGGAGCCCAGAACTGGACGCAATACTCTAGATGAGGCCTAACCAGGGCCGAATAGAGAGGAACCATTACCTCACGTGATTTGGAAGCTATACTTCTATTAATGCAGCCCAAAATAGCATTTGCCTTTCTTGCAGCCATATCGCACTGTTGGCTCATATTCAGCTTGTGATCTACAACAATTCCAAGATCTTTCTCGTTTGTAGTATTGCTGAGCCAAGTGTCCCCCATCTTGTAACTGTGCCTAAACTATTCCCTAAATGTAGAACTTGGCATTTATCCCTATTAAATTTCATCCTCTTGTTTTCAGCCCAGTTTTATTGTACTAGATTTTTCTGCTTCATTTGTTAATATGAATTTTCTGCTTCATTTGTTAATAATGCTCCTTCTCTTGCTGGTGATGATTGCTGGTTTATTATGTTATTTATTTATTTATTTATTTATTACATTTTTATACCGCCCAATAGCCGAAGCTCTCTGGGCGGTTCACAAAAGGAATAAAATAAAATAAATTTATTGTTATAAAAATAAAGAAATGGTTTTATATAAGTGTTAATTCTTTTTTTAGTGTTTAGCATATTATTATAGTAGTTGTGTGCCTTTGGCACTCATTGGTTGGTATCATTTACTTTTTGTGAACCACCCAGAGAGCTTCAGTTTTGGGCAGTATAAAAATGTAATAAATAAATAAACGTGACCGAGGCCACGCCCCCTTGGGGGCTGGACATGTTGAGTTGGCTCCGCCTTGGGGTGGGCATGTTGGGGTGGCCACGCCTCCTGAGGGTGGCCATTTTGTCCTCCTTTTTGGTTTCCAAAATATGGTCACCCTACACTAGCCTTATACCGTTGCTAGTGTCCCTTCCTAACGTGGTTCTCTGTATCGGTTCTCTGTATCGGGGGGCACACTAGTGTGACTTATGTTTAGCTGTAACGTTACTGCAGGGCACATTGTTAAATCCTTTCCGTTGTTCTCCCTCTTCTCTGAGAGTAGCAGAGTTGCTGGGTTTGCTCCGCCCACTGCCTGCCTCATTCCTAGCCAGCAGTGCAGGGCAATAGTCATAAGCACACACAACCCCTCTCCCAAAACTTCTCAATACAAGTCCTAGGGAATAGCCTGAATGCATAGGAGCCAGCCACTTTGCTGAAGCTAAGCTGGGCTGGGGCTGGTCAGGGTTTGGATGGGTGACCAAATTGAAAAGTTTTAGCGGCAGCTCCATTTTGGACAGGGAGCAAGAGACCCTTGTTAATTTTCCTGCATGGAGCTACAGCAATCCTTTGAGTGCTCCTCAGGTTCTTTGCAAAGAGGGGGGAATGTTAAAAAAAAATCATAAAAAAATCAACCGATGACCCAATTTGCAGATGTAAGCATTTGTTTAAAATCCTGCTCCTGCGCCCACAGCAGTGGCTCGGGCAAATCTTTTGCAAAAGGAGCACAATTAAGGCAGGATGCATGGGAGTACTTCACAATCAAAGCAGATTCTAAGGTGGAAAACCTCTGAGCCCTTTGCATGCAATTGTCAGTGATTGCACAGTATAACACTGGTGTGATTTATCTGCTGTAGCAGATAAGATAACAAACGGGGCGAAGGAAGGGGAACAGGAAGTGGTTGGAGCAAACCCAGCAGCTCTGCTACTCTCAGAGAAGAGGGAGAGGAAAATTACCGGTAGAACGAGGCACATGGATCTGTAGCCGCGCTGGAACGAAGAAATAGAGCCTGTAAGTACAACTCATTTACAACGTTAGAGACCCAGGGTCACGTGATGCTGTGCGTCACAGTAACCCATTCAAAACGGAAAGCACTTTTATTCAAGATGTATATAAGACATCACTTCTTCACATTCAGAAATACTTTACATGCTTTTCTTTGGCTAAATTTATCATCATCATCACCATCATCAACAACAGAAAAATCAACCCTTGTCAATGTCAATGTTCAAAATCGCTAATCCATTCAAATGTTCTTGCACCATTGAGTAGGCCCCTTCAAAATTGTAAGCCAATGCCAACTGGTCCCACTGGCCCACCCTCTGCCCAGCCCTGGGTTAGCATCCTAACCATGGCTTAGCGTGTTGTATGAACAGGCCCATTCTGGGCCAAGAAAATCCAAATTCGGCTCTCAGAGGGAAGAGAAAAGAAATGAAACAACTTAGAGGTGTGACTCAAGCTAAGTACTGTGAAGTTATGGGACAAATATTGGTAGTTGCTCAGATGCTTAGTGGCCTAAACATCCTAAACTGTCCGCAATAGAAGAGCAGAAAAGAAAAGTGTGGCATAGAACCCTGCTTCAGAAATTCACACACTTTTTTAAAAAGCAGACACTAAGGGATGGGCTGAAATTTAACACATTGTGTTTACAATGTTGATATTCAGTTACAGAACACTGAGATAGGAATAATAGCGATGAATACATAGCAAAAAGTATTACATTTTTGTTTAATAAAAGTTTTTTGGGGTATTCTTTGAGTTTGGTTGGTGTGTTGTGTTTTCTTCTGATGTTAGTATTCTGTTGTACTTATTTCTGTTATATCGGATAGTTTAGACACAAAGATGACATTTTTCGAATTGGTTTTACTGGATCCTGGATTTTTGCTTTACTGATGTAATTTTTAATTCTTTCTTTTTAAGTAGCTTTTTTTAAAAAAAGAAAATAAAACAAACCACAAAATAAAAACAAACCACAAAATAAAAAACCACAAACATGCGCTAAAAATACTTGTCAGTGCATAAACTGGGGTTTTTCAGTCAATGTGGTTCATTGGTCACTCAAAAAGGTTTGAATCACTTGGAACAAGCATGGGGAACCTCTAGTCCGTGGGCCAGAAATGGAATGTGGGATCCCCACTGCAGCCTGCCATCTTCTTCCCCACATCCCACCTTCTCTCCTGGCAGAGAAAACCTCTTATTTCATAGAATCATAGAATTGAGGAGTTGGAAGGGACCTCAAGGATCATCTAGTCTAACCTTCTGCAATGTGCAGGAAAACCAATTAAACCATCCGTGAGAGGTGGATGTCCAGCCTCTTCTTAAAAACCTCCAAATATGGAGAACCCACAACCTCCGTAGGTAGACTGCTCCACTGTTGTACAGTTCTTACCATCAGGAAGTTTCCCCTTCTATTTTGTCGGAATCTAGGTAGCTGTAACTTATACCCCTTATTTTGGGTCCTAGTTTCTGTGGGCGTGGGAAATACTTCTTGTTGACCACCTTCCCTGTGGCATCCTTTTATGTACCTGAACACTGCTAACATGACTCCCCTCAGTCATCTTGTCTCCAGACTGTACATCCCAAGTTCCTTCTTCAGCCTGTCCTCAAGTTCCTGTATCATCTGTGTTGCCCTCCTCTGAACCTGTTCTTAACCTGTCAATGTCCTCCTGGAAATGTGGAGCTTAGGTCCCTGCTCTGAGAAGCTTACAAATCCAAACGTATTCAGTGTGCGTGTTTGTGTCAGGAGGAGGTACATAAGCTTCCACCCCCCATGACAAATCTGTGAACAGCAACCCACTGTATCTGGCTCCATCTAGATAGTGGGCAGGTGTTCATGAGCGTTGCCAGCCACTGGGGCTTATTTAAACTACGGTGGCCAGCAATGACTGTGCGAACCCAGCTAGTGGCTGCTACAACCCCTCTATAAGCCCTGCAGAGAGTGATCCAGGCCCCTAGCCAGAAAGGGCAGCCAATAGGGCTTCTTACGCTTTCTGGTTTTGCCCCCTTCCTGGGACTGCAGAAACGGTATGTGGGCCAAGCACTTGGCAGGTCCCAATCCATGCTTTTTTGTTTTCGAACTCTCACCTCGGTGAAGAAAGCCATCCTGACTATCCTCTCCTTGATGTCAGAATGGCGCAAGTACGCGTTGGCATGTTTGAAGGTCACTTTGAGGTGCACTTTGGTGAATGTAAACAAGGTCCTGGAAGAGCAAACGCAATTCTGAATGTTAGCAAGAACTGCTGCTCAGGTCTGCTAGACCCACAGCGGGTCCAGAGCAATGCTCAAATTATTGGAGGGGGGAAGGAGGGGTTCTAATTGAAATCCCCAAGCCACACACCCTGATTCCCCCCAATTTTAGTCAAATTGTGCCCCCCATATATTTCTAAAATAGTAGCTAAAGAAGCCATTACAAGGGAGATTGGCTCCAATTCGTCTGCCCCCTGCTGTAATTAGAGCACTGATGAAGGCCGTGATAAATGAAATCCCTTCTTAATATCAGCTCTGTAAGGGAAAGGCACGGGTTAACTGGGATAGGGGCACATGGGGGTTGGAATCTGGGAACAAGGTTGTTTTAATTAATTTTTATGGTTTTATAGGGAGATAAGGATGCCAAAGGGAGGATGACATCTGGCTGGGGGAGAATAGACCAGCGCCAGCCCGGCCATATCTGTCAACTGGCCTTGAGCGATTAGACACCCCGGCCGAAAGGTGTGAGGACGGTTGGAAGAACAAAGCAGAAGGGAGGGGGGAAGGAGTGAAGAAAAGAAAGTATAAAATAGTCTCTGCCTGGGGCAACAGGGCGGTTGTCTGCTGGGGAGGAGAGCGTGTGATAGAACGAGTTGCTCTATGTTGGCAAAAGGTATATTAGAGTAAGTTTTATTGTTGCCTGTTACTGGGTTCTTATGTTATGCATGCTTTTATGATATTTTATTAAGTCCGTCCCATGTATCCCAAGCCTCGTGTGGCGCAGAGCAGTAAAGCAGCAGTTTCTGCAGCTGAAACTCTCCCCATGGCCTGAGTTCGATCCCAGCGGAAGCTGGTTTCAGGCAGCCGGCTCGGGTCGAATCAGCCTTCCATCCTCCCGAGGTCGGTAAAATGAGTACCCAGGTAGCTGGGGAAAAGGTAATAATGGCCGGGGGAGGCAACGGCAAACCACCCCGTTATAAGGCCTGCCAAGAAAACGTCAGCGAAAGCTGGCGTCCCTCCAAGAGTCAGCAATGACTCAGTGCTTGCACGAGAGGTTCCTTTCCTTTCCTTCCATGTATCCCTACCCTTAGTCTGAATAAAAAGGTCTTAACCCTCACGCTGTGAGCTTGTGAGCGTCTGTGCCTGGGATCTGTGCTAAACCCAGTAAAGTACCGGCTGGAGCGCTGGGGCTTCTCTCCTTGACAAGCTCCATCTGACAACCTTTGGCTAAAATGAAGCTCATGGGAAGGAATTTAGTCCTTGGAAACAGCAAGGAACGACGTTTCCTTCCCACAGTTCCTCAATCAGTCAGATCCTAGACAGGAAGTTGAGTCAGACCTTTGGTCCATCTCCCCAGCATTGTCGACACTGACGGGCAGCAGCTCTCCAGGGTTTCAGGCAGGATTCTTTCCTGGAGAAGCCGGGACTCAAACCTGGGACTTTCGGCTTGCACAGCAGGTGCGTTGTGACACGGAGCATGGCCCCTTCTTCCTCTTAACGCGTTCTGATTTTGCTTCCAGCCATTGCTCCATTACATCTTAGGAAGGATCGCATCCACATTATACGGTGAACATCAGTTCACGCAATTCCCCATCACGGCTGGCCACTGAGCCCAACCAGAGCTAGGTTCTGTGCCTTCACCTCGACCTTTTCAAGGAGCTGTAGTCTACCCTTGGCCTCAACATCCATAAAATCCTCCCCTTTTTATATCGGGGAGGGTCTGCAGCTGAGCGCTAGAGAGCCTACCTCCCAACTTCTGGTTTCTTACCTAACCAGATGGAAAATGCCTTCGAAGAAGTTCTCGGGACTCGACAGCAAGTCCCAGCAGCATTGCATCCCCAGAATGTTGTATTCCTTGATGTAGCCGGTGCACGTAATCAGGTTTTTAAGAGCTTGCACGGCGGTGCTGAATCCAACAGAGGGAAAAGTATCACCAGGAGCCATTTGGCCTGAGGGGCCTGTGGTGTTACACCCCACAAGTCAGTTCCCAAATGTATGTCTGCAGTTTGTAAGTCTGTGGGTTTTAGAATGTTGGCCTGAGTGGGCGGAGCTAGGATGTCTTGGGAGGGGGAGGAGGGATATATAAGGGAAGGACTGAGGGGATTGAGAGGAGACTTTTAGGCACTCTTAGAGTCTTTAGTGCTCTCTGTGCTTAGAGTACTTAAGTTCTAGGAAATTTGAGGGTCAGTGCAGAGAGTGGTGTCTTTGGAGTGTGGTGTGCACATAGTTGATGTATATTTATTTATTTATTTATTTAAGCATTTTTATGCCGCCATTCAGCCAAAAAAGGCTCTCACGGCGGCTTACAAAAGTATTTCTTGACAGTCCCTGCCCACAGGCTTACAATCTAAAAGACATGACACAAAAGGAAAAGGGATTGGGAGGGAGGAGGAGGGGGGAGGAAAGGAAAGCAAACTCAGGCACTACAATCTTAGTTGGGAAGTTCAGCAGTGACAGTTGACAGTTGGCAGCAGGAGGGAGGGGGTCTCTCAGCTGGCGCTGGTGGAGAGGGGCCTGGCTGCTGCTTCCTCCCTCACTGGTGGCCTCTCCAGAGGCTATATTAATCAATACAGATAAGAAAGAAAGCTCAAGAGTGATTGTGTGAGAGAAAGGAAAGCGCGTATGTGAATGGGTGAAAGGATTGGATGAAAGGTTTCAAAAAGGGTTTTAAATGTTTTATTTCAAACAAAGCTTGTGAACTTTTAAAAATAAATTTCAATTATTTTGTTTTTAACTACCACAAAAATCCCACGTGTCTGTTTGGCATTTATCATCTGAAGTTTACACATTTAGCACCCACTCTGACAATAATTCACCTCAGCACATATAACTCACAGTGTTTTATTTTATATATTGACATCCTTCTCCATTTAACCCCTTTCTCCACATAGTTTGGAGGAAGGTGGTTTTTATCCCTTGCCTCAGGCGTATCAAGCGAGCAGGGAGTAGCCGTGGCCAAGCTTGGTGTTCAGAGCCTGTGTCGTGGCAGGGCCGAACACCATCTCGCCTCTCTCACGGGTGTCAAGCAGAAAGAGCCACATCTCTCTCTAACAGCTTCATCACACCAGGGTTGTACTTTGCAATCACTGCGAATTGCGTGCAAAGGACTCTGAAGTTTTACAGCTTATAATACGCTTTGACTGTGAAGTACTCCCAGGCATCCTGCTTTAATTGTGCTTTAAAGCCAAAAGAACCAACCTATTTTGCTACCTGTTTAGGAGTGAATCATTTGTTGTTCTCCGAGTGGACACTGGGGGCGCAGGAGGAGGATTTGATATGTTTAAAGTACAAATTAAACAAATGCTTACATCTGCGTAAGTTTTAAAGATAAAGACATCAAAATTGGCACAGTGATAGATATTAAGGAGAGCTTTAAGCATACCAAATTTGAATCGGATTGGGTCATCCGTTGATTTTTATGATTTTTTACATTTATTTATTTATTTATTTATTTATTTAAAACATTTATATCACACCCTATACTTCCTGACTGTTAGAGCAGTACGACAATTGAACCAGTTACCTAGGGAGGTGGTGGGCTCTCCCACACTAGAGGCCTTCAAGAGGCAGCTGGACAACCCTCTGTCAGGGATGCTGTAGGGTGGATTCCTGCATTGAACAGGGGGTTGGGCTTGATGGCCTTGTAGGCCCCTTCCAACTCTGCTATTCTATGATTCTATGATTCTATATCATTAAGATCTCAAAGCGGCATACAGATAAAAACATACAGTATAAAACAATAAATATGCACAGTTAACAACTAATTAAACATTTCCCCCCCCCCTTAAATCCTTTTCCTGGTATGCAAAGGATCTTAGGAGTGCTGCCGCCCGGGGTGTGATTTAGCTAGCAACAACAACAACAACTTTATGCTGTAGGGGATAATTCGAGGGAAACGGGTACGTGGGATGAAGCCTTACGTGGCACATTTCTGCATGATCAGCCGACCTGCCTTCGCCTCCAGGAATTGATCCAACCCCCTTTTAAAGCCATCCAGATTGGTGGCCATCACTACATCTTGTGGTAGTGAGTTCTATAACTATGTGCTGTGTGAAGAAGTACTTCCTTTTATCTGTCCTGAATCTCCCACCAACCAATTTCATGGGATGACCCCGAGTTCTAGTATTTTGAGAGAGGGAGAAAAATGTCTCCCTCTCCACCTTCTCCACACCAAGCATAATTTTGTACACCTCTATCAGGTCTCCCCTCAGCCTCCTTTTTCCCAAGCTGAACAATCCCAGCTGTTGTAACCTTCCCTCACAGGGGAGATGCTCCAGCCCCTGGATCATTTTAGTTGCAGTTTTCCCAGCTCTATAATGTCCTTTTTTAGTTGTGTTGTCCAGAACTGTACAAAGTATTCTAAGTGTGGTTGCACCATCGATTTGTATAAGGGCAGTAGGATACTGGCTGTTTTATTCTCAATTCCTTTCCTTATAATGCCTAACATGGACAGCAGTAGCTAAGGCCCAAAGCAAGATACTGTGTAGCTGCTCCTACTGTACCACATCTGTTCTCGTATCTCTGGTGACCCTTTATTTAAAGATGTCTGGTGTGACATTGCTGCATCCAGGGCTTCTTCATCTCCTGGCCAGCTCCAGCCAGTCAAGCGGAGCGGAGGTCAAGAAACTCTGAAGGTAATAATGTCACATCACACGTCATCTTGAATTAAGCATGAGGGGGGAGCACGGGAGAAAGTCATGAGAGTCCCATGTGGTGCAGTGGCTAAAGTGTTCGACTGGGAGTCGGGAGATCCGGGTTCTAGTCCCCTCTCAGCTGTGGAAACCCAGTCACAGACTCTCAAGCCCAGTCTACCTCACAGGGTTGTTGTTGTGAGGATATATTTTTAATTATTTAATTATTTATAATTATTTTTATTTATTTAATTATTTATTGCATTTCTATACTGCCCAATAGTTGAAGCTCTCTGGGTGGTTCACGAAAATTAAAACCATTCATAAAAATGGAGAGGAGGAGGATTATGTTCGCTGCCTTGGGTTGCTTGGAGGAAAAAAGGCAGGTTATAAACGCATTTTATAAAAAGGCAGGTTATAAACAAATAAACTAGGGGCAGCTATGTATTCCTCATAACGTGGCCCTTTGGGCTTAAAGTGCTTCATGTGTGTATGTTCTGTGTTTTAAAATTTTAAATTTTGTATACTTGTTTTTATCTCAATTTTAGAATTTCTGTAAACCGCCCAGAGAGCTCTGGCTTTGGGGGCAGTATATAAGTGTAACAAATAAATAAATAAATAAATAAATAAATAAAGTTGCATTCCTTGGTTTTTCCACTGCAGTTGTAACTGTCCCTTTTCTCAATGGCTTACACTGTTCTCTCTCTCCATGCTTTCCCCCCATTATGTGCACCTGTGATATCAGTGGAGAGGTAGTGACCGGCTCATCGTGGTTCCCTAGTGAGATGGCTGAGGTCTGCCCAGTCCTAGTCGAAGACTATCCCTTTTATCATACTGGACTGATTCACACAATAACCCACCCTGAGAACAAGCCGCCGTGGGTTGGTTATTTGACCGCTAACCCATGATGGTCAGCCTCTCTGAGGCTTGTTTCCAATTTATTCCTCCTAATCCCTGGGCATGTATCCCTGGGACCTTTGTGGCACAACAGTTTCTGGGCTGGCACATCATGAAATAACCCAGGAATAGGGCATTCCTGGGTTGTTAAGAAAAAGCGGAAATGGCTCACGTGCTCTGCTCATCTCCGGCAATTCCTGGATTAAACAACCCAGGAATTGCTGCCTTGACATCCATTCATAGAAAACCTGCTTCCCCCAGCCCCTGCTGTTTCTTACATCCTCCATGTCCATTCCACATTCCTCCAGGAAGGAGCTCAGCAGCACTCCTGCAGCCTGAGAAAAACCTTCATCTTCGTTTGTAAGATTGTCTATCGCTTGGAGCACAATCTCTGTGATATGAGCGTTGGGGACATGTTCACCAAATGCCTGGCACAAAGAAGAATGAAAAGAGGTTGCCTGTCAGAGTTTTCCCAGTTTTTTCACACCCTTCCCATATGTCTCTATATCTTACTTAACAAAGCTTCATTCAGTTCAGCCGCAATAACACGTTTTTTTCTTTACTAAAGGGGGAATGTTTATACCGTCGGCCATCAAAATGTTTAATGCCAAGTCTGCAGCCCAGCTTTTATATACCTCCAACATCTGGAGAGGGGGATTAACATCTGAGATAGATATAGGCTACAGACAAGGTTTCTGAGGACCCTTCTTCAACTCCCAAAGCATGTCCCTAATTCTGTACTTTTGTTGGAAACCGGGGAAAGCTCTTTTTCGCTTAGGGCTTGGTGAAGTGTGCCTTCTTCACAAGTGAGGGTAAGGAGACATTTGCTCTGATCTGGCACGTGTGCTCTGCGCAGAGAATCTAGGTTTCCTCACATTTATTTATTTATTTATTTAGTCTCCACTTGGAGACTAAATAAATAAATTCTAGTCTCCACTTGGCCATGGAGACCCACTGGATGATTTTGGGCCAGTCACAGACTCTCAGCCCAACCTACCTCACAGGGCTGTTGCTGTGAGGATAACATGGAGAGGAGGATTATGTACGCCAGCTTTGGTTTTTTGGGGGGAAAAGGGCGGGATATAAATGCAATAAATAATAATAATAATAATAATAATAATAATAATAATAATAATAATATTGCTGCATGTTTTAGCTCTAAGGGCTCAAGGAGAGGGGTGATGTGCTGATAGGGAGAAAGATGAGTTCAGCAGGCACAAAGGAGGACAGGTAGGAAGACCAGCAAGCATGAACTCATGACAGTCTAACAACTGGTAAACCAGAACCATACCTTTGCCACTTTAGAGATGTTGTTGTCAAAGGTCATGGGGCCGGAAATGAAAAAATCTTCTCGGAGTCATTTCACAACATTCCCTTTCTTATTCCTGTGTTTCTTCTCCATATCCTTGGCTGTTTTTTTTCTCCCCAATGGAGAAACACAGCATTAGTCTATGATTCTATGATTCTTGTCCACCTCCAAACTCCAAATACTGTCACAATACTGTTATCTATATATATAAAACGCTGAGGTATGTTTCTGTACAGGCTTCAGCTGATATAGGTTGCTAAGCAACAGTAATGTGTAACGTCAGCTGATACAGGTTGCTAAGCCCCTCGCCCGACTCCTCCGGGCTTTCCAAGGTAATCCTTCCCCCTTTTCTGCCTCTTCGCTCCCACCCCCCCACAAAGAGGGCAACGCCATGGTCCGGAGCATGAGCGAGACACGGCCGGGGCCCTTGGTAGCCGGGCGGGAGGCCGCTCGCCTGCTGTGAACCCAGGCCCCGGCCTAATTTCATGCGAGCTGGGCGGCCGGCTGAAGGCTGACAGGAACCCCGGGGAGAGGGGGACACCTGCTCCCCCTCCCCCCGACCTCCCTGCCCCCCAGGTCTGCCAGACGGCACTGTATCTGCAGCCTCCAAGCAGCCCACGCCTCCGTGATGATATTTAATTAATTAATATGCTACAACGGCGTATGTTACGCTGGGTACAGCTAGTAACAGCATAATACTGTTATGCTGTGGCCCAGTTCAGCCATTATTTTGGCTGGACTGCTCACTTGCAAAAAGGAAAGTAAACATCGCGAACCTGTTTGTTAGATGCTCACTAAGAGAAGCTGTAGAGATCACTGGTTTGGGAACCCTCCTGAGCACAAGCGGGATTTGCCCTTTCTTTCCCCTAAACATGCCTGACAAGCTCTGTAAGAAGTTTAGACCAGAAGAAAGAGGGCCCTGCTTATCCCAGCCGTCTCCATGACCATGGCAGGTGGTTCCACTTTTCTTGTTCGAAACCTTTTCAAAAGATGAGGACTTAGGTACTCTGTGGAACAAAGAGGATGTCACACCTGCCACCTTCATCTGCCCAAAATGCCTCCGGGCTCCTGTAGGGGGGGGGGAAATCTCTAAAATGGTTTTTAATTTTAAAGAAAAAGGGAAGACGACATTGCGGTAACTGTGGCTCAGAGTTGATAGGCAGTGGAGGCTGATGTCAGTGGGGGCAGTGAGTCCTTTCTGAGTTTCAGTCAGGACCAGTGAGAACTTTAAAGGAGCTCTCCAAGGTCCTCTACATCTCGGCTAGCACCTTTAGAGTTCTGACTGAAATTTATTTATTTATTTATTTATTTATTTATTTATTTATTACATTTTTATACCGCCCAATAGCCGAAGCTCTCTGGGAGGTTCACAAAAATTAAAACCAACATAAAACAACCAACAAGTTAAAAAACACAAATACAAAATACAATATAAAAAGCACAACCAGGATAAAACCACGCAGCAAAATTGATATAAGGTTAAAATACAGAGTTACAACAGTATAATTTAAGTTAAAATTAAGTGTTAAAATACTGAGTGAATAAAAAGGTCTTCAGCTGGCGACGAAAGGAGTACAGTGTAGGTGCCAGGTGGACCTCTCTGGGGAGCTCATTCCACAACCGGGGTGCCACAGCGGAGAAAGCCCTCCTCCTAGTAGCCACCTGCCTCACTTCCTTTGGCAGGGGCTCACGGAGAAGGGCCCCTGTAGATGATCTTAAGGTCCGGGCAGGTACATATGGGAGGAGGCGTTCCTTCAAATAACCTGGCCCCAAACCGTTTAGGGCTTTAAATGTCAATACCAGCACTTTGAATTGGGCCCGGACCTGGACTGGCAGCCAATGAAGTTGTAAAAGGACTGGCGTAATGTGATCTCGCCAGCCAGTCCCTGTTAGTAAACGGGCTGCCCTGTTTTGTACCAGCTGAAGCTTCCGGACCGTTTTCAAAGGCAGCCCCACGTATAACGCATTGTAGTAATCCAAACGAGAGGTTATCAGAGCATGGATAACTGTAGCTAGGCTATCACTGTCCAGATAAGGGCGCAGTTGGTATATCAGCCTAAGCTGATAAAAGGTGCTCTTTGCCATTGAGTTCACCTGTGCCTCAGGTGACAGTTCTGGATCCAAGAGCACCCCCAAACTACGGACCCGATCCTTTAGGGAGAGTGCAACCCAGTCCAGGACAGGGCAAACATCACCTCGCCGGACAAATGAACCACCCGCTAACAGTACCTCCATCTTGTCTGGATTGAGTCTCAGTTTGTTAGCCCTCATCCAGTCCATTACCGTGCCCAGGCACTGGTTCAGAACAGCCACTGCCTCACCTGGGTTTGATGAAAAGGAAAGGTAGAGCTGGGTGTCGTCTGCATATTGATGACACCTTAGTCCACATCTCCGGATAATCTCCCCCAGCGGCTTCATGTATATGTTAAACAGCATAGGGGATAAAATAGAGCCCTGTGGAACCCCATGGCTTAGGTGCCACGGCACAGAGCAATAATCCCCCAGCACCACCTTCTGGAATCGGCCATCCAAGTAGGAGCGGAACCACTGCAACGCAGTACCTCCAACTCCCAGCTCAGACAACCTATCCAGAAGGATACCATGGTCGATGGTATCGAAGGCCGCTGAGAGGTCTAGGAGAACCAACAGGGTCGCACTCCCCCTGTCTCTCTCCTGGCAGAGGTCATCCCACAGGGCGACCAAGGCAGTTTCCGTTCCAAAACCAGGCCTGAAACCCGATTGAAATGGATCTAGATAATCCGTTTCATTCAAGAGTGCCTGGAGTTGTCCTGCAACCACCCGCTCAAGCACCTTGCCCAGGAAAGGGATATTAGCCACTGGCCTGTAGTTGTTAACCTCCTCCGGGTCCAGATTAGGCTTCTTCAGGAGTGGTCTAATTACCGCCTCTTTTAAAGAGGCCGGCACCACTCCCTCTCTCAAGGAGGCATTTACAACCTCCTGGACCCAGCCGGCGATCCCCTCCTTATTTGATGTAATGAGCCACGAGGGGCAAGGGGCAAGCACACAGGTGGTCGACCGGACTTGGCCAAGCACCTTGTCCACATCCTTGGGCCTCAATAACTGAAACTCATCCAATAAAACTGAACCGGACGGTGCTCTGAACGCCTCTACTAGTGGTGCTGCATTAAGTGTGGTGTCCAATTCATGACGAATCAGAGCGACTTTATCTTCAAAGTGCCGTGCAAACTCATCACAGCGTGCTACCGAGGGTTCAACTATCTCACGCCCTGGCCCAGAGTGTAACAGGCCACGAACCACTCGGAAAAGCTCCGCCAGGCGACACTGAGAAGATGCAATGCTGGTGGAAAATAACTGCCTCTTTGCCACCCTCACTGCCACAGAGTAGGCTCGATAGTGAGCTCTAACCCGTGTTCGATCAGACCCAGCACGAGTTTTCCTCCACCTGTGTTCTAGCCGTCTCCCCTCTTGCTTCATCACCCTCAGCTCAGGTGTATACCAAGGAGCTGACCGGGCTCTGTTCAGAGGGAGAGGGCGCTTGGGTGCGATCGTGTCAACCGCCCGAGTCATCTCTGCATTCCACAGAGCGACCTGGGCTTCGACAGGAGCACCGGCCATGTCAGCAGGAAAATCCCCCAGAGCCCTCTGGAATCCATCGGAGTCCATTAGCCTCCGGGGGCGGACCATTTTAATAGGCCCCCCACCCTTGCAGAGGGGAAAGGCTGCCGAGAGTCTAAACCTCAGTAGGAAGTGATCTGACCATGACAAGGGGGTAGATGTTAGTTCCCCCACTTCCAGATCACCATCCTCCTGCCCAGTCGAGAAAACCAGATCAAGCGTGTGTCCCTTTGCGTGTGTTGGGCCGATGACATGTTGAGACAGCCCCATGGTTGTCATGGCAGCCATGAAGTCCTGAGCCGCTCCGGATACAGCAGCCTCGGCGTGGAAGTTGAGATCCCCCAGAACCACCATCCTGGGGGTCCTCAACACCAGGTCCGAGACAACCTCCGTCAGCTCAGGCAGGGAGACTGTTGGGCAGCGGGGTGGACGGTACACCAGCAGAATCCCTAATCTGTCTCGAGTACCCAACACACAGTACAAACACTCCAGACCAGCACTCGACTGAACAGGAAGCCTAGAGAGGGAGATTGTATTCCTATAGACCACGGCAAACCCCCCTCCCCGGCCCTCGAGTCTGTGCTGGTGCTGCACCGAGTACCCAGGAGGGCAGAGCTGGGTGAGAGCAACCCCCCACCCCCAGTTCACCCACCCAGGTCTCAGTGATGCATACCAGGTCAGCCCCCTCATCCACAATCAGATCATGGATGAGGGAGATTTTGTTCTGGACTGACCTGGCATTCAGCAGCAGCAGCACCAGACCCGGGAGCAAGCTGATAAGGCTGCCAGGAACTATCCAGTTGGGGTAGGAACCAGAAGAGGGAATAGCTGTAAGGAATCTGTCCCCTCTTCTCCTCATCTGGCCTGTTCCTCCCCTAGCACCATACCTCCCCCTACCCGTGACCACAGTTATGTGGGCATCCCCATATCCCCTAGAGCTCCCCAGGCACATATTAAAAAGTAATTAAAATGTATTTTACAATTTGCTGCTGGTTGGGTGGTTGGAGATCTGAAATGAAGAGTGGATTCACTGCCCCACTGACATCGAAGTCACCAGCCTCCACTGCTGATGGGGTCTTCCAGGTTGGGCGTCCAATGGTGCTGTTCAGTGCCTCGAGGAAAGGACCTGTCATCTTCTACTCTGCAAAGTGCCATGAATACTGACGGTGCTACGTAACCAATAAATAACAAAAAGAGGCATGTGCTGTGACGTTATCCCAGGAACTGAGACATATCCCAGGAAAAGAGGAAGTGCAAACAAGCCCTTTGTTCCAAATCACAGACAATTGTTAGCGATCCTGGTGAGGCATAAAGCCAAGCCGAGAGCAGTTTCGGCAGGCCGCGCTGGTCCAAAGGCTGCACGTTCTGCACTGATTGATTGATTCATTTGATTTGTACCCAACCTTTTTTCCAAAAAATGGCACTCACAAAGTGGCTTACAGAAACGATTAAAATGGATTAAAACAATACATTAAGATTTATTTATTTTATTTATTTATTACATTTTTATACTGCCCAATAGCCAAAGCTCTCTGGGCGATTCACAAAAATTAAAACCATCATAAAACAACCAACAGGTTAAAAACACAAATACAAAATACAGTATAAAAAGCACAACCAGGATAAAACCATGCAGCAAAATTGATGTAAAATTAAAATACAGAGTTACAACAGTAAAATTTAAATTTAAGTTAAAATTAAGTGTTAAATACTGAGAGAATAAAAAGGTCTTCAGCTGGCGACGAAAGGAGTACAGTGTAGGTGCCAGGTTGTGGAGCTCATTCCACAACCGGGGTGCCATAGCAGAGAAGGCCCTCCTCCTAGTAGCCACTTGCCTCACTTCCTTTGGCAGGGGCTCACGGAGAAGGGCTCCTGTAGATGATCTTAAGGTCCGGGCAGGTACATATGGGAGGAGGCGTTCCTTCAAATAACCTGGCCCCAAACCGTTTAGGGCTTTGAATGTCAATACCAGCACTTTGAATTGGGCCCGGACCTGGACTGGCAGCCAATGAAGTTGTAAAAGGACTGGTGTAATATGATCTCGCCGGCCAGTCCCTGTTAGTAAACATGCTGCCCTGTTTTGTACCAGCTGAAGTTTCCGGACCGTTTTCAAAGGCAGCCTCATGTATAACACATTGCAGTAATGCAAACGATTATTATTTTCTACGGGGCACAGGGTTCTCCTGATCTCCACCCCCTTGCCTGTCCAGCCTATGGCGACCAATCCTACAACTAGCCATGGGCTGTGACAAGCTTCCGCTGACAAAGAAGTCAGGAAAAGTGCCTGAACTTCTTTCAGCGGAGTTTCCTGGGTTTGCCCCCGGATGGTTTCGCAATGGCGGCTGTTCCACGCAGCTGTCGTGCCACTACTGCGAAGCCACCCCGGGGCAAACCCTTCATGTCGACGTGCCCTAGAAATGCCCAGGAGTGAACTTGCAGTGTACTATGCTCTACCACTGAGCTGCAGCCTTTCCCCGTCGCCAGGAGGAAAGGAAAGAAATAACAGGCGAGAGGCTTGGTCTGACATGTAGCACCGGAAGAATGCAGAGGAGAAGGAGGAGCATCAAGAGGTGAAAGGCGAACTGGAGGAGGAAGAGGTTGAAGGAGTTTGTAAGACAAAAGAAGCACAGCATTTGCAGAGAATGAAAGTGTTTTCTGTAACCTGTGACCAGAATAAGAGCAATGTACTTTCAGGACTGAAGGAAAATTCAGGGGCAGAGCAGCGGGGTATGGATGGACATCATCCTGTCTCCGTGGTGTGTGGCTGGGGCCCTGATGGGCCTCAGAGTGTAGCTCAGCCTCCCCCAAATCCTATCACCTGCCCATCTTTCAAGGCTGCCCCACCCACCCTTTGCTCCAATTCGACCCCTCGAGGTGGAACATTGAGTCACCTGCATTTGGACCAGATGCGTCGGACTGCCGGCTTTCAGCTTCGTCATCGTCAAGGCGGGCAAAGAGAACACCTTCTTGACGCTTTTGTTCACTAGCTCAGATCTCACCTCCGAGTCCAGTGACGGCCTCAAGGAACTGATGAGAAGGAAACCAGAGGAAGGGTGAAAGAGTTAATGGGGGAAAGCTCCCCCCCCCCCCGGGAGAAGCGCTGATTCAACAGCTGAGCAATTATAAAGCCAGGATCTAAGACAGCAGGGACAAGAACTTTCTAGAAAACAGAACCCCAGGAGGAAATGGCCATGCAAAAGGGAGCCCCCAATATATTGGGCAGTGGGTGTGTTCTCATGTTGACATGGCTCCTCATTCCTAAAGTATTTAACAGTTCAGAATTTCAATGTGTGGTACAATAGCAAAATTATATGGCTTAGTACCAAGTCCCAGTATTGAGGTCAATTCAATACATGCCCAATACCCCATACAGCGGGCGAGAAAATAGGTACCGTGCCTAATCAATAGGTACAGTTGGAGGGGATGATGATGGGATATTTTATTTATTTATTTATTACATTTATATACTGCCCCATAGCCGAAGCTCTCTGGGCGGTTCACAAAAGTTAAACACAGTAAACATTAAAAAGGTATACAAAATTTTAAACCATCAAAAACGTAAGAACAACAGTATAAAAACAACAGCATCCATTTAAAAAACAACCGTTCTGGGGTCCATTAAAAGACTAACTGAGTGTTGTTAAATGCTGTTCAATGCCTGGCAGGAGAGAAAAGTCTTGACCTGGCGCCTGAAAGATAATAGTGTGGGCGCCAGGCGAGCCTCGTTGGGGAGATCATTCTACAGTCGGGGGGCCACCACCGAAAAGGCCCGTATGCCAGTATTCGAGGGGATGCCAGTATTCGAGGCAATAAGCCTGTGTGCACCAGTTGCTGGGGAACATGGGTGGGAGGGTGCTGTTGCACCATGTCCTGCCTTTTGGGTCCCTGGCCAACTCAGTGCCCATTCAACAAACAGTCCATATTCGTGTGTGATTGTGATCAGATCCATGTGTGCAGCTTTAGCGCCTTATATGTCAGGGAGAAATCAGGCAAGCTCATTGTGCATTGAAGTCAAGAAATGGGCAACACATTCAAACAAACATATAGTAAAGTAAGCAAATGCTTCTCTTCTTGGTGCTTGTTGGTGCTTGTTTACCCTGACTTAAATGTGCATATTCGTGTTTCAAGACAAGGTGTTTCAGGAGACATGTCCAGACCCCCTGTTGCATCCTCCTCTGCTGCCTCATTCCTTCCCCCCCCTCCCGATTTGTCTCTTGTATGAATCTGCGGAGCTCCGCATATAAAATGTATAGCTTCCTTCATCTCTCCTCTGTAACATCGTATCATGGTATACACATATATGCACATGTGGACATTAATAACTGCACTACAAAAAAAAAATCAGGAGATAAATCACTGTTGCCGCTGCAGTGTAATGGTCTAATTCGGATCAATGAAAATTCGGGTTTATATTCAATGAGGAGCAATCCCGTTGTCGTATAGACGGGGGCTAGGATACCACTTGGTCTAGGACTTACTCCTATTATCTGGGATAAATATTTCTAGGGCAGACTACAGATCTTACGTTGTTGTCTTCTCCTGAGTTCCACCCTCTATGGCCTCCTTGGCTTGCTCCTTGATACCTTCCATTGTCTTTGTGACACTCATCTAAATTTTGGTGCTGCCTGACTCCTCTATTAACACTCTGTGACACCATTCACACCTCCCATCAGATGAGCATTTTATAGCACGATCGTTATTGGGCACTCACAGATTTTCAAGGGACCTTTTCTTGATGCCATCCTTCTCCTGTGCGTCTCCTGCTCTTCCTGTTCATTAGCACATTGCAAAAAAAGACCCGGAAAATCTAACTTTTTTAGCTGTGGCGAAATGTGACGCCATTTCCTGCTGTGTGCAGGAGAAGTAGCGGGATAAAAACGCCCACTGAATGGGCCACGTGGTCGTCATTTGCTTCCTCTTCTTCCCTGTGTGAAGAAAGAGGAAGCTGATCGTCCCTATTGTGGGACAGAGAACCGATTGTAGGGAAACGCAATTTCCCCACTGACTAATGGGCCAGTCTGCCTACCCAATCTCTGTGTCTGTATCGCTAGACTTCTGGCCTTGTCTTGATGTCTAACAGGTATCTGCCCTCAGCTTCCTGACCCAACTGGACTGGTGATAACAGCTATAACTTGGTCTGGCCTGGATTCTCAGCCTGTCTGTTCTACAGGGCTTGGCTAGACGGGGCGATATCCCGGGGATCGCCCCGGGATCATCCCTCTGCGTACACAGGGCATCCCAGGAGCAGGGAGGGATGATTCCTCCCTTTCCCCAGGATATCGCCCTACCCTTTCATCCCGGTTTGTCCCGCGGTCTCGGGATCATCCCCAGACCGCACTACGTGTGGCCTGCCATCATGATTTTGTCCCAGCTCCTCACAAGTAAATGCAAGGAACCAGGAACCGGACACAGGGCAAGGAGCTCCTCAGGAGCTCTGTGCCCATCGAGGGTGGTGGTGGTGGTGTGTGAGCTTTTTTTTTTAAAAAAAAAACTTACAGTTTCGTTTGAGCACACGTGCACTCCTTTTCTTTAAAAAAAAATCCAAAATGGCGGGCACGACGTCCTCTTCCTCCTGGGATGTTGTGCGCCGTGTGTAGACGAAGGGGACGATCTCGTGATCATAAAATCATGAGATCATCCCCTACACCCCCCCTCGTCTAGCCATGCCCCCAGTAGATCTGCTCTGCTCTTACACTCTTGCGTTTGTCCCTGCTTTTGCTCTGCTACTTCAGCTGTGATCTAGCAAGTGTCACCTACATGCCTGCATTTGAGAGAGCCTCATATAGCTTACAATTCAGCTGACTGCTGGGTATTATCTGGGGCTGATTTTCCAGGAGCCCACTTGCGTTTTGCTTACTGTGATGCATATGGCGAGTTCAGATTTATGGGGGATATGGGCGTCTTCTCTCTTGGTGCACAGAAGTGCGTTGCTGATCATAATTACAGCTCTCATGAAGACTTTCTTCATTGCCTCATCCTGGAAGGAGGGGAAATTAGAAGACATTCAGGTGGAACACACACGCACGCACAAGTAATACACAGTGGTGGTGAGGAGAGAATAAATCATGGAATATATTAGAGAGGGAGACAGATAGTTTTGCCTTAACTGGGAATGGCGGGAGAGGAGATAAATGTTAAAACACATTAAAACCGATTAAAAACATACCATACATAATTAAAACATCTTTAAAACATCCTTAAAACATCCTAAAAAACATTCTAAAATTTCACTGGATAGGCCTGTTGGAATAGATCAGTCTTTATTGCTTTTTTAAATTCTAAACGACTGTCAAGTTGACAAATCTCCTCCGGCAGGCCGTTCCACAGTCTGGGAGCAGCAGAGGAAAAGGTCCTCTGGGTAATACCTGTCAGCCTAGTTGTGGCTGGCTGAAGGAAATTCTTCCCAGAGGACCTGAGTGCATGGGGCGGATTGTACGGGAGAAGGCGATCCCGCAGGCAGCCTGGACCCAAACCATGTAGGGCTTTATACGCAGAGACACACACCACTCTTCTATAAAACAAAAAGCTACAAAATCCTGCCATGAAATTTGGATTTCAAATCTCCTGGACTTCGTGTGTGTGTGTGTGTGTGTCCCCCTCTGTGATTGTTCCAATTCTGCTTCAGATTTAAGCACCACAAAGATTAATATGGAGGGTCTAAAAGGGGGGGGTGCTCCTGGGGGCTGCCTTCACAGCACTGGGTTGATGCCGCCCCCTCTTCAACCCTGCGTTTCCCCTCTCCTGAGTGGCATCGAGTAGTCCTGATGCTGAGGAGGCAGCGTGGGGGTTTCTGGGTGGCCATCCTGGCCCCCAGCTACACAGAGGCGCTTTGAAGCTGGAAGGATCCTTGCACCTGTATTTGCCTTCCTTCCCGGGGGTTGCACAGAAAAGAAGGCAAGTGAGATTTTTCAGATGGGGGTTGACTGGTCCTCCCAACTTATCCTATTGATTTCTTTTTTTAAAAAAAGAAATGGGGGGGGGGGTTAGAAAGGAACAAGGCCGTTCCTCCTGGGGGGGGGAGCAACAGGGCTGTCCCTCCCCCACTTTTTTATTTAAAGATCCCAAAATGCGGAGCTCAGCATATTCAGGGAGGTTGACCAGTCCACCCATTTATATTTATATTTATTTCTGCAGAGCTCTGCAGATTTAGATGATTAAAAATAAAAGGGGGGAGAGGAATGGCAATGCTCCTCTCCTCCCCCCCCCATTTTTATGGTTTCTTTTAGTTTTTTTAAAAAATTTAAGAGCCTCGGAGCTGCCTCCACTGACAAAAAAGTCGGATTTCTTTGGAGCGGATTTTCCAGGGTTTTCCCCCCGGATGGCTTCGCATTTGCGGATGTGTCATCTGGAACGATGTGTATTTACGGCAGTGTAAACAGCGGTATAGACAAGCCCCAGGTCACGGTGCCGCCCCTGCTCTCTTCTTAGTGGAAGGCGACCAATCACTGGTCTCCTTCCACCAGGATCCGGCCCCGGATTGATGGCAGAACGACGTTACATGGCGGAAGTGCCCTGTTGATGTTGCTCCCTTTGAAAAAGTCAGGGTAAATTCAAATAGCAGCATGGTGCGGAATCCCTACGGTGGCTACGAACCTGCGCCAACATCATCTAACCGATGGGGCACAGATTCACAGCCAACATAGGGTTCCCTGCCCCCCCCCCCGTGTAGATAGCCCCCAGCGCATCCTGCAAGGGATGAACCCCCTCACAAATTAAAAGAACAAATGAAGGGGCTGGAGGGCTGTGTGGGGCCCCCACCCCACACCCCAGGCCAACACACAGCCCAGCTACGCCTCCCCAGGCCATGGGATCAGCAAGAGTACCTTGTTTTCACCACGGAACTGAAAGAGGATCTCCGACACAATGAACTCTATTAAAGTCAGCATCTCCTCCGGTTTTGCCCCCAAGGCTGCTTGTCCATAGCTCAATATCAAGGTGGTTCAAATCTGCCTCTCGGAGATATTCCTTGACTCCTAGAGCTAAAGGGGGGAAACGATGTATGTGAGAATTTACAGAAGGTTAAGTTCCCGCTTGATTTAATTTGGAACTTTTTTCATAAATGCCAAGAAGTTAGCAACCGGTTCTAGTTTCAGCTCACGAATATGACTTGTCTTTAAGAGACTCCACATAACAGACACCCCCACACCCCCACACTCATTGAGACGGCGACTAATCTAAAATGTCAGTTAATCTGGTATAACGCCTCGAGTGGTTCAACCCTTAAAGGCGCCCTAAAAATAATTATAAATACATACAGAAAAGCTGCTGAACTCCTTCACGTGGCTGCACCAAAATGCAGAGGGAGCAGGCAATGGAAGGGAGAGGGAGACCAGGCCCAGAGGAAGGCTAAGCTAGTGCTCATAATGCTAAACTATGGTTTATCCTCTTCAATGGTGTAGATTTCTTGAGTAAGAATTGCCTTACTTAGTCACAGACGCTTTATTGCCAACGTCAAAAGATTCCTTTTAAGCGGGTGTAGGTCTCCATCGAACGTGTGCAAGTTTGTACACGGGTCTAATGAGAGCCCATCACATAACAGTTGTCATTGAAGCGTGGGTGATCATGTTGTCTGAACCCAGCCATGCTAACAAACTGTAGTTTATTAACCACAAACAACCCATGGAAAGAACTCATGTTTGTTGTGGGGTGCTGTACTGTGAGGTTTTTCAGCTGGATTCAGACAGCATGATAACCCACATTTTAACAACAACCCACTGTTTAACGACAACCCACACTGAACCCATAGCCAACCCGAGTGTAGGTTATCGTGTTGTCTGAACCCATTCTGTCAGGATTTCCCCATGTCCTAGTTCTAAGTGCTTGTAATGCCATTTTGTAATTTGGTAGCCTTACCTCAGATGTTTCGGATTGCAGAGATCTCCTTCCTGGTATCATGTGCCCATACATTTTCAGCACATCCAGGGTCTCAGCCAGGTGGCAAAATGCAACCAATCCAATGGCTTCCGCGATTCCCTGAACAAAATGACACATGTCAGTGATGATATCTCCCCTTCACAATCCTTGTAGATGACAGTGACCCTGTTCAGATGACACATTCCTTACTCCATTTCCTCTTTAGTCCCCACCAGGGGTAATGTCAACAGAGAGCCAGGTTCGTTGTTTGTTTGTCTTCCTTTGAAGACAAACTTCCTTTGACGGTAACTCATTTTCTTAGGTTGTATCCAATGATTGTCTAACTTAAGTCTCACTTATTTCAATGGGCCTTCTCTAAGTAGGAGTAGGATCTTAACCAGGCCGTTCCACAGTCTGGGAGCAGCGGAAGAAAAGGTCCTCTGGGTAACAGTTGTTAATGTAGTTTTTGCTAGCTGAAGGGGATTCTTCCCAGAGGACCTGAGTGTGTGGGGTGGATTGAACGGGAGAAGGCGATCCCACAGGTAGACTGGACCCAAACCATGTAGGGCTTTAAAGGTAATAACCAACACTTTGTACTTTTCCTGGAAACTAATCGGCAGCCAGTGAAGAGATTTTAAAACTGGTGTAATGTGCTCACCCCTAGGTGTACCAGTGACCAGCCTAGCTGCGATATTTCGGACTAATTGAAGTTTCCAGACTAGGCACAGAGGTAGCCCCACGTAGAGTGCGTTACAGAAATCGAGCCTCGAAGTTACCAGCGCGTGCACGACCGTCTTTAGGTCTTCCAACTCTACGAAGGGACTCAGCTGGCATATCAGCCGAAGCTGATCGTAGGCACTCCTGGCCGTCGCATCTATCTGGGCTGTCATTTGGAGCTACGGATCCAGAATCACCAATTTAGGGTTAAAAGGTTAAGCTAAAGGAGGCGCCCAATATTTGAGGCAGCAAGGAGAATGGGCAGCCATTTAGCAGAGAAGGAAACCTTTGGAGGGCGATCAGAATTGGGGGAAGTAAAGATCACAGGCACAGAATATCACAAAACAGGCAGAAAAATAGTTAGGGCACGACTGCAGAGAGCTTTAAAGAGAAGAGATTTGAAGAAGCACCACGTTTTAAAATCAGTTGTATGTATTTTATAGTATTTTTGTATTTAATGTTGTTCCCTGCCTCGATCCAGGGAGGGAGAGGTGGGTAAGAAATAAATCATCATCATCGTGGAAAAATGGTGACGGATTTTGACACCGGGCAGAGATGACAGCACTGAGGGTTTACCTGGCCAGGGCAAAGGGAAGATGGCTGTCGATGCCAGCCAAAGGAAGCACGAACCAGCTTTCCTTAAATGGACAATTGGAAAGACTTAAAGTATTTGTCTCTTTGTCTTGGGGGGAAGGGGCATCTTTATGACCACAGGCAGAAAGCGCGCCGTGGTATTATCTGCAGTGTTAGGAAATTGGCTTTGGTCTGTCTGTGTCACACGCCGATGGACATCCCCCTAAAACCCGGCTTCTCCGTGTTTGAAATAAACATACTTCTGGGTTGGGGAGTGTGGGGGCAGACTAGAGCTACACATCATCCACCTGGCAGGTGCTGCCCAACAAATGAGGGAGGTTTGTTTTCCACCCCTGTCCAGGCTTCCCCCGGCTAGAGCATCATTCTGAATAGAAAGGAACTAACACATTAGAAACAGTAGTTTCTTCAAGGAACCGTAGAGACTCGCTCCCCACGAGAGTGCCCCAAGAATGCAAATAATAAGCCCCCGTCCGTCGGGGAATTTGAGCTCCACCCCTCCCTTTCTTCTTTTCTGCCACTTCTCCCTGCTCGCAATGACAGACTCCCCTCGTCCCGATCCCACGGAAGATCGCTTCTTTGATACAATGCAAATGCGCAGTTGTACAGTTCCACGGGAAAGCTTAATGCTCCCGGGCTGCAACTCTGAAAACGCTCACATTCAGAAATGCACAAATGTACAAAGCAAAAAAAGAATATTTTTGTTGTTGAAAGTAGCAGAGGTACATGTCAAATAGGGGGAAATAGAGGTACGGGGAGAATGCTCAATTTTCCATGAAGAAGGAAATAACCCAAATAATTCAGGACAATAATAATAATAATAATAATAATAATAATAATAATAATAATAATATATTTCTTTCCCGCCTCTCCACTTGGATCGAGGCAGGGAACAGTGAATATAAAACACATAAAAAAAACAAGTGTTCAGAGGAGGGCAACTAGGATGATCAGGGGTCTGGAAACAAAGCCCTATGAAGAGAGACTGAAAGAACTGGGCATGTTTAGCCTGGAGAAGAGAAGATTGAGGGGAGACATGAGAGCACTCTTCAAATATTTGAAAGGTTGTCACCCAGAGGAGGGCCAGGATCTCTTCTCGATCCTCCCAGAGTGCAGGACACAGAATAACAGGCTCAAGTTAAAGGAAGCCAGATTCAAGCTGGACATCAGGAAAAACTTCCTGACTGTTAGAGCAGTACGACAATGGAATCAGTTACTTAGGGAGGTTGTGGGCTCTCCCACACTAGAGGCCTTCAAGAGGCAGCTGGACAACCCTCTGTCAGGGATGCTTTAGGGTGGATTCCTGCATTGAGCAGGGGGTTGGACTCAATGGCCTTGTAGGCCCCTTCCAGCTCTGCTATTCTATGATTCCATGAAAAACTGATTACCCGTTTTTATTCTAAACATCAAAGAAGCTAAATAACAGAAACGTCAGAGAAGCGACGTAACGCAGCAATAAAGAAGCAAGTAATCATGGCTTTTACGGGAATGGACTAGGAGAAGGAGTGAATGGGCAAGAGAAGGGGTAGCCCCACCTGTTGACCACGTCACAACCAGGTCACAGAGGCATGCCCAGGATTTAATGTGGAGGAATTGCAGAAGATGACTCTACAGTACAGTGGCTTTTCAAGACCTTTGCGGCAGGGTCTTGCTATTTACTGTTTTACTCTGTACAGCATCATGTACATGATGGTGCTATATAAATAAATAATAATAACAATAATAATAATAATGGTTGAGAGAACCCTGGCCATGTTGTCATGTGCTGCAAACCACCTTGCAATGCACACAAGCCGCAGGAAATCCCCCGTGAAGACAGCCCTTCGGAGCGGCTAGCAATGACAAAAATAGGCGTGCTTGTGCTAGAAGGGACTGGAAGCCCAGGACTTTGGGGGAATCCCAGACATCTACTCACCTCTCTGTCTGCTTCATCTTTCGGTGCCAAACGTAGAAGCATCTGCAAATATTCTCTGACTAAATCTTTCTGCTTTGAATCTCGCAGTTTCACCCCATAATATTTATAAAGGGGAATCTAAGGGTTGGAGGAAGTCTCAGGTTAGTCACAAGGTGATATCAGCAGACCAGGAAGAACGAGACAGGCAAAGAATACAAAATACTAGCATACTCATTCTTTAAAATTGGACTTCTATATGCTCAGCCACCAACGGTCAAACTTAAATATACATAAAGAAGACGGCGTATGACCGGCCGTAGGTCCCTAAGGAACATGTGTAAGCTGTAGGGATTCAGGAAGCTCCCTTCTATCAGGTGAGACTATGCTACCTGAGTTCCTTTTACCTGGAGATGTCACAGAATGTTCTAGGGAGCCTTGTTTGTTACATTTATATCCCACCTTTTTTCCTCCAAGGAGCAAACATGATTCTCGTCCTCTCTGTTTTATCTTCATAACAACCCTGTGCGGTTGGTTAGGATGAAAGTCAGGGACTGGCCTAAAGTTTCCCAGGGAGCTTCATGGCTGAGTGGGAGCTAGAACCTGGATCTCCTGAGTCCCAGTCCAACCCTCTAGCCACTACATAGAATCACAGAATAGCAGAGTTGGAAGAGGCCTACAAGGCCATCGAGTCCAACCCCCTGCTCAATGCAGGAAACCACCCTAAAGCACCCCTGACAGATGGTTGTCCAGCTGCCCCTTGAAGGCCTCTAGTGTGGGAGAGTCCACCACCTCCCTAGGTAACTGGTTCCATTGTCGTACTGCTCTAACTGTCAGGAAGTTTTTCCTGAGGTCCAGCTGGAATCTGGCTTCCTTTAACTTGAGCCCGTTATTCCGTGTCCTGCACTCTGGGAGGATTGAGAAGAGATCCTGGCCCTCCTCTGTGTGACAACCTTTCAAGTATTTGAAGAGTGCTATCATGTCTCCCCTCAATCTTCTCTTCTCCAGGCTAAACAGGCCCAGTTCTTTCAGTCTCTCTTCATAGGGCTTTGTTTCCAGACCCCTGATCATCCTGGTTGCCCTCCTCTAAACACGCTCCAGCTTTTCTGCGTCCTTCTTGAATTGTGGAGCCCAGAACAGGACGCAATACTCTAGATGAGGCCTAACCAGGGCCGAAGAGAAAGGAACCAGTACCTCACGCGATTTGGAAGCTATACTTCTATTAATGCAGCCCAAAATAGCATTTGCCTTTCTTCCAGCCATATTGCACTGTTGGCTCATAGTCAGCTTGCGATCTACAACAATACCAAGATCCTTCTCGTTTGTAGTATTGCTGAGCCAAGTATCCCCCATCTTGTACCTGTGCCTTTGGTTTCTATTTCCTAGATGTAGAACTTGGCATTTATCCCTATTGAATTTCATTCTGTTGTTTTCAGCCCAGCTGAAACATCACACTGGCTCTCTTTTGCATGCAAAGTATGCACTCTGAACACTGAGCATTGGTCTCTCCCCAAGGGTGGAGCAGGGGGGCAAAGCCTGCTGTTACGATGCTGCTCTTTCCACATGCGTGTTCATTGCCCATCTTCCAAATTGCCGTTGCCACATTTCTTACCTTAGAGGCCCCTTCCAACAATGCCATTCTAGAGCTCTATGGCAACGGGAGCTTCCCTCCCAAAGCTCATAGCAGCAATGGGGCTGGGGATTTTCAGTGGGATGGCGCGGGGGGTGGAGAAAGCGTGTGCTGAGCACCAATTGCAGGAGCCTTTCCCCTCAGCCCATCCTCTTCAAAGCACACGCCTGTGCCCAGAGCGGGCAAAATGATGCTGGCATAATTTAATCGACCCTCCACCTCATCATCTAGGCCCAGAATTTACCTTGTCCTGGCTGGCTGGCTTTTGCTGCCCATCAGCTACGTCACTGATCAGCGCTGCTGATTTCCTCCTAACTTGTTTGGGACCAGCAGCAGGAGGCCGCTGAAAGAAACGAGAATGGGAGTGAGAAAAGTGTTCCCTCTCTGAGGAAAATATCTTTTTCCCCCTTCAATATTTTATTCAAGATAAAAATATATTTACAGTTATTTCTACAAAGCATGATTACAGTCATTAAAAATACTAAAAAGTTTTAACCGTAAAGCATTATCTTATCTATTTTATATATCTATGAGCAACGTGAGCAAACAGTCCCCCACTTTGGCTCTCTTAATTTGCCTTAAAACAAATTTTAATTCTTTTGTTCTTGTTTTGGAATTGAGCTCCAAGGTTGAGCTTCAAGCCAAATATTTTTTAATAGCTATCAATCTTGTTTTGTCTGTCCTAAGGCTGTCTTTAAACATTGCCGAAACAAATAATCGCTACCTACAGCTCACTCTCAGTTTTAAATATCAAAGTTTTTTTCTTTTCCTTTTTTGCTCCCTACTGTACTAAACATTGGTTTGACAATTTTTTAAAAATACAGTCTTCTATTTTCATCTTTTTACCATATTATCCTTATTCCGGACAATACAATGGAGCACGTGAGCCAATTTAGCAGTTAGAGGAGGAAGCCTGGCTATCTTGCCAGAGCAGAGATTATGGCCACAGCTAGACCTAAGGTTTATCCTGGGATCATCCAGGGCTCACCCCTGCCTGAGCATTGGATCCCCTGTGTGTCACCTAGATGAACAGGTTTGACCCCTAGATGATCCAGGGATAAACCTTAGCTCTAGCTATGGCCTAAGTCTCTGAGGAAAATATCTTGAGTGCTTGTAAGGGCAGTTACCCTTTATGCACAGCTTCGAATGGCTTGGGATGGACCTTCGTTTGATACAGCAAAGACTTCAGAAGTGAAGTTACAGAGCTGACAGCCATGGGTCCATGATTAGGGTGCCCATATGAAAAGGAGAACAGGTGGGAATCTACACTGGTGTTATTCTAACGTTTTGAATGAGTTACTGTGATGCATAGCGTCACGTGACCCGGGTCTCCAACGTTGTAAATGAGTCGTACTTACCGGTTCTGTTTCTTAGTTCCAGCGTGGCTACAGATTCATGTGCCTCCTTATACCGGTAATTCTCCTCTCGCAACCCAGAGCTGCTAGGTTTGCTCCGCCCACTTCCTGTTCTCCTTCCCTCGCCCCATTTGCTATCTTATCTGCTACAGCAGATAAATCACACCAGCCTTATACTGTGCAGTCACTGACAATTGTATGAAAAGGACTCAGAAGTTTTCCACCTTAGAATCTGCTTTTATTGTGAAGTACTCCCATGCATCCTGCCTTAAAATTTGAATCCAATTGGGTCATCGGTTGATTTTTTATGATTTTTTTTTTAACGTTTCCCCCCTCTTTGCAAAGGAGCTGAGGAGCACTGAAAGGATCACTGTAGCTCCCTGCAGGAAAATTAACAAGGGTCCAAAGTCCAAAACTCATGACCAGCGGGGCTTAAATGCAGCTGCTGCTAAAACTTTTCAATTGGGTCTCCCATCCCAACCCTGACCAGACCCAACCCTGCTTATCTTCAGCAAAGTGGCTGGCTCCTGTGCATTCAGGCAATTCCATGGGACTGGTGTTAAGATGTTTTGGGAGGGAGGGAGTTTGTGTGTGCTTATGACTTGCCCTGCTCTGTTGGCTAGGAATGAGGCAGGCAGTGGGTGGAGCAAACCCAGCAACGAAAGGATTTAACAATGTGCCCTGCAGTAACGTTACAGCTACAGAGATACGATACAGAGAACCACGTTAGAAAGGGACACTAGCAACGTTATAAGACTAGTGTAGATCCGGCCCAGGGCTCCTGTATCTTTAACAGTTGTATTGAAAAGGACATTTCAGCAGGTGTCATTTGTATATATGGGGAACTTTCTTCTTCATCACAACAGTTAAAGCTGCAGGTGCCCTGCCCTCTTTTAAATCTGGTCACTCTAGTATAGCTCCTGCACTTCAACTGTTGTGATGAAAAGGGAATTTCACCAGGTTCTCCATATATACAAATGACACCTACTGAAATTCCCTTTTCAATGCAACTGTTAAAGATACAGGAGCCCTGTCCTCCTTTTCATAGGGTCACCCTAGTTCCATGATGTCCACACAGTCCGAGCGAAACGATGCCCACTGGCACCTCTAGCCATGGCTCCTGCCCTGGTAACCCCAAGAGCCCCCTGAGGGAGAGACGTCTGTCCATTCCACTCCCCTTGGGGGTGGCGGGGGGTGGTCTGCCCCGAAGCAGTGGGGAGGAGCAGTCCTATAACTGGGTCCCTCGACCTTTTCATCTCCCCCAGCTTCAGACTATATGGGCTGCAAAAGTATGTGCTGATTGGAGAAGTCTGCTCACAGTGGCTGAAGTTATAACTGCAGACTTCAATTAGATCAGCCTTGCTCAACCTGGGGCGCTCCAGATGTGTTGGACTACAACTCCCGGCATTCTGGGAAATGCAGTCTAACACATCTGGAGCATCCCAGGTTGAGGAAGGCTGAATTAGATGTATACATTGACATTAATTAAAATTAATTGATGTGTTTAATAATAATAATAATAATAATAACCCTGAAGTGCACACCCCAGACCCCCCTTATTATGCATGCCGAGTTGCAGGTGTCTTGGACCTGGAGCTAGATTTATACCCCTGCTTTTTTAGCCAGAAATAAGCTCCCAAATTGCCTTGTGCAAAGAATCGGAAATAGAAACGGTTACGATTAGTTTAAAAACGTAACCGTAAAACACAATGACACAAAACCTTCAGTTTGTGAAACCTGAATACTTTGCTCCCCCTTTCTCTCTCCTTTGCTTTCCCTCTTTGAACTACTCCATTTAAATTGTGTGCTTTTCAGGCTGTCCATCATTTATCATGATTTAGGGCGCAATCTTATGCACGTTTAGGCCGGGGGGGGGGAAGTCCTACAGCTCCCAGCATTCCTTGGGCATGGCTGGCTGGAGCATGCTGGGAGTTGCAAGACTTTTTCCCCCTGTCTAAATCTGCATAGGGTTGTGCCCAAAACATCCCATGTACACTGATGGGGTTGTCATAATTGTCATAGTAATAACAATAAAATTGTTGCTGCCGCCGCTGCTGTTGTTGCTGATTATATAAAAGAAGAAGGGGCATCAAGGAAGAACCTTCTAGATAGCATCTGGATATCAGGTTTCTGCCATGTTGGTTCAGCATGTTGGTACAAAACCCAACATCGGTTGCTGTCTCCTACCCTTTGTCATCTGTTCCCTGTAACTGAAATTTGGATTGTAAGCTCCTAGGAGGCAAGGAGTTCTCTGTTTGGAATCTATTAGCCAAACAAAAGTGCTGTGTATGTTGATGGTGTAGTAGAAATCAAATAATAATAATAACAAAGCATAACGAGAGATAGAAAGTAGTTGGGCTGGGGAAAGGTGTGCGTGTGTATATAGCAGAAGGTGCAGTCTAAAATTGCCCTAGTAGGAGTGACCCTGTTGACCTGCTGAATGCTGCGGCTTTCATGAATGAGGGAGGGTAGATTAAACCCCCTCCTGAGTTCCTGTAGGGCCTTTAGGGCAGGAGTGGGCAACAGATGTCCATCCAGATGTTTTGGCCTAGAAGGACAGCCAAATGGTGAAGTGTCTTGGGAGTTGTAGCCCAAAACATCTGGAAGGCCATAAGTTGTCCATCCCTACTTGTCCATCTCCTTCAAGAGTCCTCTTGCTTCCGCACCTATCATCTTCTCTACCCTATGGTATTCCAAAGATCGATTAGTCCAGGCTGGGCTCCAGATCCTTTCTGGTGCAAAACAGTCAGATGCACCTGGAGAGACGGGTAGAGATAAGCCAGGATGGTGTCGAGAACTTCCCTCTCATCCATCATCTCCAGAGATTCTTTGAGAGTTCTCTCTTTCTGCATCTTCTTCTCCCACATAAATCGGAATTGTTCATCAGAAAGCTCTTGAGGAAGAAAGGGGTGGGTGGGGAAAAGGGGCAGATAGATGAAGCAAGCAATAGGGAGATACGTCTTCTTCGTCAGAATTGCTGAAACTTTAATTAAAATCTTAAGATTTTAATTGATACTTAAAATGGCAAAGTCACCACAAGGTGATTTTACCATGTCAGATTTGCAGGCTATATTTCATCAGAGTTTACTTTCAGGATGCTCAAACTGGTATTTATCATATTGGGGCAAACTCTGTTTTTTCCATGTGTGTGTGTTAGTAACGTGGTCAATTCCAGCCCTCACTAAGTGAGGAGGCATTCTAAAGAAATAATTCATCACTGGTGGCTTCTCATGTTATCCATTCATTGCTCTTTGCTGTAAGCTACAAGGAGAACTGCAACTGACCTTCCAAACTTTGGAGAAGGGAAGGTGGTATAGCATAGGCTGACCATATGGAAAGGAGGACAGGGCTCCTGTATCTTCAACAGTTGTGATGAAGAGGGGATTTCAGCAGGGGTCATTGGTAGGTATGCAGCACCTGGTGAAATTCCCTCTTCATCACAACAGTGAAAGCTGCAGGAGCCCTGCCTAGCATGACCAGATACAAAAGAGGGCAGAGCTCCTGCAGCTTTCACTATTGTGATGAAGAGGGGATTTCACCAGGTGCTGCATGTATACAAATGACACCTGCTGAAATCCCCTCGTCATCACAATGGTTAAAGATACAGGAGCCTTGTCCTCCTTTTCCAACAGTCACCTTAGTATAGCACCTCTGGTACATCTGCTTATGTTTCATCCACAAAAGCGAGGTTAACGTCTAAATAGGGAACGGACAATTAACCTTATAAGCATAATGTTTTTTTAATCCTGTCTCTTTTCAAACAGTGTTTGAATTTGTATTTGGGTGCTTTTTTATTCACGTGCTCTAACGCGATTATTTAAAAAGGGTTTTAGTGCTAAAACAAACAAACATGACGATAAACGACCGCTGATCAGAAAGACAGGGGTGTTTAAAATCTTTCTTTTCTTTTCTTTTTACTTTGCACTAAGACGCCTTTCATTTGAGGACTATTGTGCAGAGATTTTAATTTAATAATTACAAAAATCCATAGGCGAAAAGGCATCTGCATGCAGATTAAAAGAATGCTTAAAAAAATGATGCAGATGTGAAAAATAACAGTGAAAGGCCATTTCTACACCAGCCTGCTTTAGAGGGAAGGATGGGGGAGGATCTTGTGATATCCTGATCACGTGATCCTCCCCTTAATCCACATGCGGTACGACATCCTGGAAGGAAGGAGGGTGTCGCGCCAGCCATTTTTTAAAAAGAAGCTGAGCGCACGTGCGCTCCAACAAAACGTGAGTTTTAAAAAAGAAGAAGCTCCCCCCTCCCCCCCTCCCTGATTCCTCCCGGCCTGACTCCTTCCTTTACTGCTCCCTGCTACTCGTGGGGAGGAGGGAAGAATCCGGGACGGGTAGCCACACCGTCCCATCGTCTTGGGACGATCCTGAGACGGTGGGAAGAATCGGATTTTCCCAGGGATTATTTATCCTTGAGAAAACCTGTTCTGGTCCCTCCGCCCTCCAGGGAGTCCCTTTGCGTCATTTGGATGCACAGGGACTCGGCCGTGACCAGCCCGCATTTTCGGGCTATTATTATTATTATTATTATTATTTATTTATATAGCACCATCAATGTACATGGTGCTGTACAGAGTAAAACAGTAAATAGCAAGACTCTGCCGCATAGGCTTACAATCTAATAAAATCATAGTAAAACAATAAGGAGGGGAAGAGAATGCCAACAGGTACAGGGAAGGGTAAGCAGGCACAGGGTAGGGAAAAACTAACAGTAGAAAGTAACAGTAGAAGTCTGCACAACATCAAGTTTTAAAAGCTTTAGGAAAAAGAAAAGTTTTTAGTTGAGCTTTAAAAGCTGTGGTTGAACTTGTAGTTCTCGCTAAAGTGTTCCAAGCAAAGCGTAGGCGCATTGCCGATATGGACCTTACACACACCAAAAGCACGGTTTGTCAAAATGTTGGAAGAATAGAACTGAAAAATAATAGAAAGCCAGGGAGGCAGCGCAGTACGGCCTCCTATGAGCCAGGCCTTATATGGGGGAACTAGAGTGTTGGACTGCGAGTTGGAAAACCTGGGCTCTAATCCCCATGGAAGCTCACTGGGTGACTTTGAGCCAATCACAGACTCTCAGCTCAACGTACCTCACAGGGCTGTTGTTGGGAGGATACATGTAATGGAGAGGAAGATTACGTACGCTGCTTTGGATTCCTTGGAGGAAAAAGGCGGGATATAAATAAATAAACATGAAAAGTCTTGGGGTTTTTTGGCCGAATTACCTGGATCTACAGGCATGGTGCTTTCAGGCGGCTTCTTAGCCTTGTTGGGCTGTCGCTGCCCCAGTTCGGGGAGCACCAGCGTCTGCGCCTGGGCCTTCTTCTTGGCGTCAGCAGACGCTGCGGGAGGTTTCACCAGCAGCGGCAAGAGCTGCGATGTCCTCTTTTTGGCCGGATCCGGGGCAGAAGTGGACCTCGCGGATATCCCGCTGCTGGTGGTCCTCAGGCCTGGACTCGCTGCTGTCTGCGCCCTTCTTCTTTCGCATCTGAAACTTCTTCCTCCTGCAAGAAAGCCAACCGCCTGTTAATTAGTTCGCTAATTACCTTTGATTTCTAGCCCATTCTACCAAAAAAGCTTCAGGGAGGATAATGGGAAGTCTGTGTTGTCCTGAGTCACTTCATTCTTGGTTGAACCATCAAAAACATAAAAACAACAATATAAAAACAGCAGTATCCATTTAAACAACAGTTCTGAGGTCCATTAAAAAACAAACTTAGCGTTGTTAAATGCTATTAAATGCCCTGCCCAGTGTTATGTTAAGAGTTAACATAAGTGTGAAGAGAGACTGAAAGAACTGGGCGTGTTTAGCCTGGAGAAGAGAAGATTGAGGAGAGACATGAGAGCACTCTTCAAATACTTAAAAGGTTGTCACACAGAGGAGGGCCAGGATCTCTTCTCGAAGCCAGATTTCAGCTGGACCTCAGGAAAAACTTCCTGACTGTAAGAGCAGTATGACAATGGAACCAGTTACCTAGGGAGGTTGTGGGCTCTCCCACACTAGAGGCCTTCAAGAGGCAGCTGGACAACCCTCTGTCAGGGATGCTTTAGGGTGGATTCCTACATTGAGCAGGGGGTTGGACTCGATGGCCTTGTAGGCCAGTTTAGAATCAAAACAACCAGGTTGCCAGAGTGGGCCCTTGTCTATACGACGGCAGTATTGCTGCGCCCGGCGGAGCGAGATGGGGTGCAGCTGCATTGACGCTCCTTCCCAGCATCTATACTGGAAGGAGCGCAGTTGCGGGTTTACAGGCACTGCCGCCGCTGTGCGTACCCACCCGAGGCACCTCAGAGCAACTGCACCCCCTCCTCTCTGGTAAGTGAGTCTTTTTTTAAATGGGAAAAGGTTTTTGACTGGGGGGAAGGAGGGGAGATGCGACCCTTTGTGCCTGAAGATTAAAATTTTAAAAAATGGGGACAGGGAAGGGTGTGGGGGAGAACGGGGCAGCCAGAGCGAGCTCAGAGGTAAGAGAGTCGGCTGCCCGCTGCCCTGTTCCTCCCCCCTCCGTGGCGTTCCCAGCAGCGGCAGCTGACTCCATGCTGCCCCGTTCCTGTCTCTCCGGCTGCCGCTGCCGGGAGCACCAGAGAGGGGGCAGGAACAGGGTAGCTGGCTCTCCTCCCTCTGAGCTCGCTCTGGCTGCCCCGTTCCTCTCCCCGCCATCTGCCCCCTTCCCCCTTTAATCCCCCCCTTAAAAAACCTCCACGGAGGCACAGAGCCTGGCTCTGAGCTAATAAAGTTGGGCTAAGTGCCCAACTTTTTTTTTAACACGGAGCTTTCGTGCATTACCCCTGGATCCCTTTGGAGAGGTGGCTGCATCGTGTAACTCACCTGCTGCCACTAAGAAGCTACCCCGGAATAAAGTGCCCGTGTAGATGTCCCCTAGGTGAGAGTTCAATGGCCAGCTCAGCTCCTTTCTGTGCCGGATCTACACTACTGCTTTAAAGTGCTTCATAACATTTATAAAGCACTTTAACTATTTTAAAGCGCTATAAAACTGTTATAAAGCACTTTAAAGCAATAGTGTAGATCCGGCTCTCATAGAATCGTAGAATAGCAGAGTTGGAAGGGGCCTACAAGGCCATCTAATCCAACCCCCTGCTCAATGCAGGAATCCACCCTAAAGCATCCCTGACAGAGGGTTGTCCAGCTGCCTCTTGAATGCCTCTAGTGTGGGAGAGCCCACAACCTCCCTAGGTAACTGATCCCACCGTCGCACTGCTCTAACAGTCAGGAAGTTTTTCCTGATGTCCAGCTGGAATCTGGCTTCCTTTAACTTGAGCCGGTTATTCCGTGTCCTGCACTCTGGGAGGATCGAGAAGAGATCCTGGCCCTCCTCTGTGTGACAACCTTTTAAGGATTTGAAGAGTGCTATCATGTCTCCCCTCAATCTTCTCTTCTCCAGGCTAAACATTCCCAGTTCTTTCAGTCTCTCTTCATAGGGCTTTGTTTCCAGACCCCTGATCATCCTGGTTGCCCTCCTCTGAACACGCTCCAGCTTGTCTGTGTCCTTCTTGAATTGTGGAGCCCAGAACTGGACACAATACTCTAGATGAGGCCTAACCAGGGCCGAATAGAGAGGAACCAGTACCTGACGTGATTTGGAAGCTATACTTCTATTAATGCAGCCCAAACTAGCATTTATTTGCCTTTGTTGCAGCCATATCCCACCTTGTCATGTGCATCTGGTGAGTTTGGTTGACTTTCCTCATTGGGAAGCTGCCGTTACGGCCCATTTTGCACAATAGGCGTTTTTGCCCGGAACGGGTATCTGAACGTGGTTTTGGGGCGACTTTTGAAGCTTTTTACATCTGTCCCACCTAGTTATGTGCGTCTGGTATGTTTGGTTGACTTTCCTCATTGGGAAGTTGCCGTTACGACCTGTTTTGCACAATACGCGTTTTTGCCCGGAACGGGTATCTGAACGTGGTTTTGGGGCGACTTTTGGAGCTTTTTACATCTGTCCCACCTAGTTATGTGCGTCTGGTATGTTTGGTTGACTTTCCTCATTGGGAAGTTGCCGTTACGGCCTGTTTTGCACAATATACGTTTTTGCCCTGAACGGGTATCTGAACGTGGTTTGGGGGCAACTTTTGGAGCTTTCTATATTTGTCCCACCTTGTCATGTGCATCTGGTGAGTTTGGTTGACTTTCCTCATTGGGAAGCTGCCGTTACGGCCCATTTTGCGCAATACATGTTTTTGCCCGGAACGGGTTTCTGAACGTGGTTTCGGGGCAACTTTTGGAGCTTTCTATATTTGTCCCACCTTGTCATGTACATCTGGTGAGTTTGGTTGACTTACCGCATTGGGAAGCTGCCGTTACGGCCCATTTTACGCAATACACGTTTTTGGCCGGAACAGGTATCTGAATGTGGTTCGGGGCAACTTTTGGAGCTTTTTACATCTGTCCCACCTAGTTATGTGTGTCTGGTGAGTTTGGTTAACATACTTCACTTGCAAGCTGCTGTCCCTGTCCGTTTTGCACAATATGCGCTGTGCGCGGAACGGTTATCAAATCGCAGTTTCTTTGCATGTTTTGTGGCTTGTTGCATCCCTGCCATGGAGTTATGCATGACTGGTGAGTTTGGTTGATATCGCTCGTTCAGAAGTGGCCGTTCTGGCCGTCCCATTCTGTTCCGGATGTTGTTTTGGGAGTTCTGGGGTTAATAATGATATAATATTGGAATGGTTTTAGTCCTAAAATATTGTTCCCAAGTGTTGCTAACACATGCCACTGTTTTTGGTATGGTTTTTTAATATAATGGGGTAGTTCCGGCCTGTTCTGTTCCGTTCTGGCTTTTACACCGTCCCTGCCCACGGTGCCTCACTGCTCTTTGGCGACTCTCATTGGTAATAAGCTGGGGGTGAGGGGTCGGGGGGGGGTCTCCACGTTGCTCTCGGGTCCCAGGATCCTCTCTCTAGTCAGGGGAAATGAATAGCAACATGCGGGGGTGGGGGGTGGGGGCTGCAGGGCACCTCCCGCTCCTCATCACCCATTGGCTTTGGCCGGTGAAATCCTGCAGCCCTTTCAATGGAGAAGGGTTCCAGGGCTGTGCTGCCCCCCCCGGACCCCCTTGGGTGGGGCCGTAGAGAGCGGCACAGCCTGGAAGAAAAGCAGAGGGACCGGGGCAGGGGGGGATGACTCCATTAGACACAGGCCTGGTTTGCACGGCAGGACAAACCCACCCTGGCAGCCGTGGCGGGTTGTCATTCCATGCGCATCTGGCATGGTTGCTGCAGGACAGGACGGCTTCTCCTTCACGAGCGAGCGAGCCCCCCTGAGAACTCCCTCCAGGTGGCTTATTGACGGTGGCTTATCCTGACGTCCAAACCTAGCAGGGGAGCTTCGTGGTGCATCGTCAGAACGGTGGCGGAGCCAGGTGGCAAGAGTGGTGAAGACCCCTGCCTCTCCTCACAGCCTGGCTAGTGCCACCGCCATCCTCCCTCACCCCTTCTCCGTGCCCCGTGCTCCTAAAAGCCACGAAGAAAAGGCACCAGAGAGCAGCCCCAGCCCCATCGCAACGTGTGGGTTATTATTTTGGCGGGGGGGGGGGCGGTGTCTGCGCAAGTGTGAATGACTGCTACTGGGAAATTTGCACAATTCTTGCCTGTCTTCCTGCTCTGCCCCGGAATTTGTGTAACTTTTGGACTCTGTTTTACCTGCCCGCCACGAGATTTGCACAATTTCCCTCTCTGGGTTACTGTTGTGCAATGCGATGTGCGCCGTTTCCTCCTCTGCGGCTGCGCTGCCTTGAAATGTGTGCAGTTTCCCTTCACTTCTTTGCCATGACATTTGTGCATATGTATCCGTCCCGGTCACTGCTCTGTAACCCATATGTGTATGTGACAGCTGGCGACGGAGGGCAGAGGGCCCTGAGAAGGGCGAGGGAGGATGGTGGCTGCTTTTGCCAGGAGGCTCTCTAGCCATTCTTGGAAGCGGTTATTGAAAGCTCGCTTCCTTTCTGAGCCTTTTGCGTAATTCAGAAAAGACAAACTGCCTTGCATAAAGAAAGCGGAATCGGGGTGGTGGGGTGGTAGAAGCCAGCAGTGAAATACTTCGAGAACCAAACTCAGTCCTTCCTCGTGTGTTTATGAAACTGAGGCCCAAATGGTTGGGCGAGGCATTTTGCTGCCTGACCACTTGTCATCTGTTTTGGAAGAACGGTAGTCAAGGGGTTGTGTGGGGAAAGAAAACTGAGATATTTTCCCTAAAAATCTAGGGCTGTGTTTGAGGATCAAACTTCAGAGAAGTTTACCTTTTAAGCACAAGGTACGTCCTTCATGCGCTTTGTGTTTAGGTCTAAAAATGCACTGTATATTGAACTTTGGAACCCTACGCTTAAGAGCGCTTTCACAATTCCTGCATTGAGCAGGGGGTTGTGTTAGACAAATATCTGGTTCTTTCTTCCTAAGGGCGGATCCCATAGAAATGCACAGATCAAGTTTGGAGGATATATATATATATATATTTATTCAGGCTGCAGCGCTGGGTGCGAAAAGCTCTAAAGCTATTCGGACCCTGAATACAAGAAATTACAATTATTTATACAGTTAACATCACATATGCTTTTTTTCCTGCCATTATTCTAAAAATGTATACGTGGTATAGTTAGCATTACATATGCCTCTTTCCCACCATTGTTCTAAAAATGTGTACATTGTACTGGTTCTGACTAAATGTCAGCAGGCATCCGGGTTTGGTTCAAACCGATTCCTCAACTGCTGATTCTGAAAAACAACTTACATAGGACAGGGGGTTTGGGTGAAACAGAGTTCATTCCCAAGTCACACAGCAAAATTTTTCTAAAATGGAGTTACGTTTGCTAACATTTCTCCCTCTTCTAAAGCGTTTTACAGATCATAAATCACAGTTTATCATTGATTCCTTCATCTATTTGTTCATACATTACAAGCATTTGTTTTTGCATCAAGCTTTTTTGCACGTGGCGAATAAGAGCCATTAAACAGGGGAAGCAACAAGATAATACTAGACAAACAAACAATACGGCTAACATAATCATTATCAATCCCTTGAGCCAACTTAAATCAGGTAACCAGCTGGTAAGCCAGTTAAACCAATCATTTGGTCTGCTGATCCCTCTTGTATTTTGGCCATTCATATGTTGGAGATTCTCAAGTTCATTTTCAATAGTTTTATTTAAACCTTGAAAGGTGACTCGACACCCTGGGAGTGGCCAGCGGCTTCGGTCAAGCCGCCTTCGCCATTTGCACCCAGTTCGCCAGCTGGGGCAGCGCGGCGGAGCGCCTTTTTTTTTTATTCCCATAGCTACATTTCGCGCAGGACCGGAGGACCGGAAAAGTGGCTGGTGAGCTACTGCGGGTGTGGCTGGGCAGCCAGCTGGAAGGAACCGGCTGGCAGAGGGCAGCAAGCAAGGGTGGGCGGTCATCTTCCAGCGGCCACCCGGCAGCAGGTGAAGGAAGCCCCTTTAAAATGGCTCACTACACTCCCCTGCCCTTCAGACTGCATTTGCTAGGGGGGGAGCAAGGGGGGGTTGGTGTCGGACCTCCGGTGGTGCAGAAAGTAACGAGCCCCGTTCTCTCTGCTTAGCCCCTGAATAGGTATCAGGCATGGGGCCAAAAGGGCGGGGCATGACATGGAGACACCAAGAGATCCTAGATCTGCTGGACATTTGGGGAGAAGAAAGGATTCAGGAGCAGCTGAGGGCTAGCCACCGCAACTTTAATGTGTTCGAACAAGTGGCACGGGAGATGGGCAGGAGAGGCCATGAGCGAACCGCCAAAGAGTGTCGCACTAAAACCAAGGGCTTGCGGTCAGACTACCGGCGTGTGAGGAACCATAATGAGAGGTCAGGCAACAATGCCACCACGTGCCCCTACTATCAGAAATTACATTCCATTCTCCGTGGGGATACCACGACGCGTCCCAAACGCGTGGCAGGCAGTCTGAGAATTACTCGGACACAGTCCACACGTGTAACTTCCCGAGCCACTCAGCCACCACCCTCTCTTCCTGTGGGCTCCCAGGACATGTCTGAGGACGCCAGCGAAACCACCTCACTCAGCAGGGATGTGGACGAAGACACATCAGCTGGTGAGTGTGCCCGTCTGGCTCCCCCAGCCCACCCCTACACCTCCCCACCAACTTCGGCAATGGGACTGCAGAGCCACCCCACAGGCTTGCTGGTAGGGGGCGGGAGGTGGGGGCACAAGCACAGCATCCCATGCCAGTGGGAATCCTCTCTTCTCCACGCAAAATGCCTGGAGGAGGGGGGCCTGGAAGGGCTGCATTTGAGGCCCCTGCATCTCTGGGGAGGGGAAGCTGCCCTTCCCCCTACCTCCAATGCTTTCTCCTACATGCCACCAGATGATGAAGAATCCGGCAATGTAGCTGCAGACTCTGCCAGCGAAGCAGGTGAAGGCACCAGCAGCCAGACTGGACTGAACTGTGAGTATGTGCCCACCATACAGCATCCCCACAACCATGGGCATTGATCCTTGGCAGAGGGTGGACTGGCAAACAGTGAGGTATGAGTGTGCTTGGTGACATAGGCCTGACTTTGCCTTGACAGGCCCCCCAGAACCCACTGAAGGTGGCTCCAGGGACAGCCCAGATAGAGGACGTGCTCCTGGTGAGTACTCTGCACTCCTCAGGTGTGCATGTGTGCTCCTGCAACCACTCAGACATGCTGGGGATGTGGCAGCACTAACACACAGGTGTGTGGCCACATGTAGGTAGGCAAGGATCTACACGGCACCCTGGCAGGTGCCCTGTGCTGGATGCCCTGAATGGGGGAAGGTGCAGTTAGCGTGGTGGGTGGGTGTGATTGAACTGCCTTCAGTCCATCACACCAACAGGAGGGGGGCAGTGGGGGAAGATCTTGGGAAGGAGCCTGCAATTCCCCAGACGCACCAAGGTCGATGCTGTGGGAGTGGGAGTGGGAGTCAGCATTCCTCAGCCATGGGAACGGCTCTCACAGATAACAGAACAGCAGAAGTCTGGGGCTGGAATGCAATGTTGTGAGTTAGGCACCCACCAGCAACACTGCCAGCTGCTTAGTTGCTAAAGGCAGTTCTAGCCACACAACCACACCCTTTCGCTGCCAGGCAGGAAGGGGCACTTCACCTGCTGTGCCCTCTTGTGCAATTGGGTGGCTAGATGTGCAGCAGTGTGCTTGCCCAAGGTGGTGGCGTATCTGTATGGCACTGCACACTCCACCTGATCCTCACCTCCCGTGTTCAGTGCTGCAGCATGTGTCTGAATTGCCAACCTTCTCCACACAGATCCAGGGGTGGCAAACCCCAGGGCCACCCTGTCACCTGCCTCTCGCCTTGCAGAGATTCGCAACCGTCGCTCCCAGAGGAGAGGAGGAGATGCTGCTCTGGAGATCATGCACCAGGCAGCAGCAGACAACGCCCGCATCCTCCAAATCCTTGAGCGTGACTCTGAGAACTTCAGCGAATATCTGGACATCGCAAGGCAGCAACTCCAAGTAGATGCTGAAAACGGGGCAGCAATGGTGCGCTGTGTGGATAGGATAGCCACCTGTCCGGAGGAGCTGGTCGGTGGCATGCGTGGTCTGAGGACTGGCCCCCCTAGGCATAGGGATCGCCCTGTGAGGGCACTGCCTCTTACTGGCCCACAAACTGGTGGAGTGAGAGGCAGGGACCCAGTGGAAGACCTACTCCCTGGCCCACTCTAGGAGGAGGCTCCCGAACCCCCACCCCAGAGGGAGGAGACCCCATCCCTACCCCAGAGGGAGGAGACCCCATCCCCACCCCAGAGGGAGGAGACCCCATCCCCACCCCAGCAGCAACCTCTTTGTGCCCCATCCCAGGGAGGGAAAGGCAGGGCAAAAGGCAAGGCAACCCCACCGGCTGTGGGGCTTGAGACCAGGGCCAAGGCAGCCCCACCGGCTGTGGGGCCTTACGGCAGGGGTAAGGCAGCCCCACTGGCTGTGGGGCCTTACGGCAGGGCCAAGGCAGCCCCACCGGCTGTGGGGCCTGAGACCAGGGCCAAGGCAGCCCCACCGGCCGTGGGGCCTTACGGGAGGGCCAAGGCAGCCCCACCGGCTGTGGGGCCTAAGACCAGGGCCAAGGCAGCCCCACCGGCTGTGGGGCCTGAGACCAGGGCCAAGGCAGCCCCACTGGCTGTGGGGCCTGAGACCAGGGGTAAGGCAGCCCCACCGGCTGTGGGGCCTGAGACCAGGGCCAAGGCAGCCCCACCGGCTGTGGGGCCTGAGACCAGGGCCAAGGCAGCCCCACTGGCTGTGGGGCCTCACGGCAAGGGTAAGGCAGCCCCAGCGGCTGGGGGGGCTCAGCCCAGGGCCAAGGCAGCCCCAGCGGTGGTGGGGGCTCCGGCCAGAGCAGGCCCAGCGGCTGTGGGGGGGAATGGAAAGGCCAGGAGCAGGCACCTGGAGCCTGCAGCAGCTCCCCCTGCAGTGCCTGGGGAACCACACAGCCCACCCGCCAAGCAGCAGCGCAGGGAGTGGCCGAAGCGTAACCCCAAGGAGCGCCAGCCCTACTCCCCATGAAGGGGGGGAAGGTAGTATTGAGTGTGGGGTGGAGTGGGGTGGCTCACCATTCCTCCTAGTCCTGCCAGGGACCCTGGCCAAGCACTGCATAGAAGCGCACACACACCTTTAAGCAAAATATATTAGGTTTTTTTTTTTATAAACATTACATAATTTGTATGTTTTTTTTTAACAACAACAAAGAAAAGCTTTATTTTTCTGATAAACATTATTTTGTAAAACATTAATAAAAAAATAAAAATGGGACAGTCACGGGTCTTGCCGCTCGTGAGCATCCTGCCTGCAGGATGTCTTTAGCTCCCGGACATCCCGCTCCAGGCGGGTGACCCTCCGTTCCAAGGAGTGCACTGCGAAAGGAAAGATGGTATTAGTGATGTATGCTGCAGCACCCCCCCATGAGCACACCAAACACTAGAGTCACTACTTACTTGTTCTGCGCACCGTCCCCTCTAAGCGGCTGAATGACCGCATGAGGTCTGGAGTGACGGCCACAGCAGCTCCATCACCTGTCACAGAAAAGAAGGGGTGTTGAGGAGGTGAGGGATGGGAGTGGGGAGTGCACAACCAGAACTGTAGTGAGGGAGTGGGTGGGCAGGTGGAATGGTGCACAACCTGGCAGGGAGGAGGCCACATACGTGTTCATTTGGATGCCACTAGACTGATGTGCACCACTCCCTCTCCAATGAATGCGGCCTCTTCCCCAAGCCCCCAAGTAGAAGGTGCGTGGAACCAGCACCAACCCCTGCTTGTGGTAGGGCTGTGGACTTACCAGGTGGTGCGGTGGGTGGGCTGCAGGGAGGTTGCTCTGGCGGGGCCGCCTCAGGAGGGGGGCCTCCCTCCCCACTGCCCTCCTCTGGTTGGTGCTGCTCCTCCTCAGCTCCCACAGGCTCCTCCTGGCACACAGCCCGGAGGCGGGCACGCTGAAGCCCTGTGAAGGTAATAGGCAGGTATGCATCAGTTAGTGGGCCAGGACATTCATTGCGCAATGAGATGCCACATTGGAACCCACATTACATGGGCATGGTAAGCAGCTCTAGGGGCCACTGCCTACATGGAACCAGGATGGGGCATGGCCTTTGCACCTGGCTGCCATCATGCATTATACATGGGCTGGGATGGAGAAATGACAAGTTGCCCAAGGCAGTGGCATGAGCCTGAGTGCAACCACCACACAGAGGGGCAATGATTACAGCAGGTGGTGCAGGGCAGCTTCAGCATGGCTGCAGTGTTGGGGGATGGGGCTCAGTGATACAAAGGGTACTTACTTGTTGGGCGCCGCTCCTCCCACGAGGGTTGCCCAGCCCGATCCCACAGCTCATGCAGGAGGGCGTAGAAGGGGGGCTGGGCTCTCCTAGGAGGGCTACCCCGGTAGCATTCTAGAGCCTCGAAGAAGGCCGCCTTTAGGCCCTTGAACTTGCTCCTGCACTGCTCAGCAGTGCGGGAGTAGCCCGCGATGGAGAGGCTCCTTGCAGCCCTCCTGAAAATATCTATAGGCTGGAGGCTGGAGCTCCTCATGAGGCGCTCCGACCTTCCAGACTGCAGGAGGAGCTCAAGGAGCATCTCCATCTCGGGCTCCTGCCAGTAGGCGACCCTCCGAGGCTCCATCTTGCCCGGGGTAGGCCTGACGTACGCGCCCCCTGTTGACGTTTTTCGGAACTGCGTACATGCGCGAATAAGCGGACGATGCCAATAAGCACGGTTTGCCCTTCGGAGACATACGCGCCCCCTGTTGACGTTTTCCGAGATTGCGGACGTCCGCAAATAAGTGGACGATGGCGATAAACACGGTTTGCCCTTCGGAGACATACGCTCCCCCTGTTGACGTTTTCCGAGATTGCGGACGTCCGCAAATAAGCGGACGATGGCGATAAGCACGGTTTGCCCTTCGGGCTACATTTAGGACGATTACACGTTGCGCAGTTTGACTGGAGTTTATTATTATTACTAATTTATATAGCACCATCACTGTAGATGGTGCTGTACAGAGTAAACAGTAAATAGCATACATGTGGGCATACATAGCATATATATTATTGCATATATGTGGGCGTACATAGCATATATATTATTGCGTACATGTGGGCGTAAATAGTATATATTTTATTGCATACATGTGGGCGTAAATAGCCTAGATTTGATTGCACACATGTGGGCATACGCCTGTTACTCTGGGGTAAAGGACTGGAAGGACTGCACAGGGGAAGAAGCACAGTCCAATTTTATGAGGCAGGCTGTCAGCGGCAGTTAGCCCACAGGAACTCTCTGACAGCATCCCGCACCTTGTGCCCTTCCCGGGTGTGGCGATTGGCCTCATTGACGTAGGGCTCGCCCAGAGTAGCCAGCTCAACGGAATTGTGCTCCGCTGCCTCCACGAGCATGGTGTGCCCCTTGGTTTCGCAGATGTTGTGCAGGATGACGCAAGCACTGATGACCAAAGGGATGTTTTCTTCCGCCAGCTCCAGGCGCACGCCTATGCTCCGCCACCTCCCCTTGAGGCGGCCGAACGCCTGCTCCACCACAAGGCATGCTCGCCTAAGACAGCGGTTGAAGTGGGCTTGCTGTGGAGTGACTGCCCCACCATAGGGTTTCATCAACCACTCACGCAAAGGGTACGCGCCATCCGCAATAATGAGGGGTGGAATCTGCTGCCTATGCAATCTGATTGTTGGATGGGTAGGCACGAAGACACCTGCATCCATCGTCTCACAGAGGCCTGAGTTGGCAAAGACATAGGCATCATGGTTCTTGCCGCTCCATCCTATTTCCACATTGATGAACCGCCCCTTGTGGTCGCAGGTCCCCTGCAGAATCATGGAGTAGTCGTCCTTCCTGTTTATGTATTCTGAGGCTTGGTTTATCGGAGATTGGATAGGAATATGGCTGCCATCCACCGCGCCCACACAATGAGGGAACCCCAGCTCCCCAAAACCATGCATGATCTGTGAGGCAGAAAACACAAACGGCATATTAGTGACAGCTCCATTGTTCCGAAGTTGCGGACCTCAGAAAAAGTGAGTGCCTGTTCCCAGCGCATTCCCCCACCCCATCCCCCATCCCCCACTCACCTCTGCCATGTTCCCAATCTTGACTGTATGAGCTAGGAGGGTCATTTCCATGGCAAAGCACACCTCCAGGACTATTTGTGCCACCGTAGAGCAGCCTACCCCGAACTGCTCTGCTGTGGTCCTGTAGACGCAAGGGGTAGCCAGCCTCCATAGGGTGATGGCTAGGCATTTCTCCACTGGGATAGGTCTACGCATGACAGTCAACCTCCTGTCCAGATGCGGCCGCAACTCCTCCACGATTTCAAAAAAGGTGCCCCTGCTCATGCGGAAATTGCTCAGCCATTGCTCATCGTCCCACTCCTTCAGGACAAAGTTCTCCCACCAGTCCTTGCTCCTCGGCCGGGCCCAGAAGCAGCGGCGTGTCTCGCAGACATAGTCGCCATACGTGGCCAGCATGGCTAGCCTCGTTCGGCAGAGGGCGGCCCGCAGCTCGCTGCGGCGGAGTAGCCACCTCCCCAGTTGTTCCCGCAACTGCCGCCGCCTGGCAGCCACCTCTGCACGGAGGCGCTGATACTCCGACAGAAGCAAGATCAGCATGCCTATGGCCGCGCAAAGATCGTCACGGTCCTCATCAGGGGGCATAGTTGCCCTCTCTTGGCTATCGTTTCCCGCACAGACGCGCACACACAGCCACCTCTGCTGCCCTGATATGCTGCATCCAGACAATGCGCTTCCACTGGCGCAGCTGTTTCTGCCAGATGTGGGTTGGCTTCTTGGGATGGGGCACAGGGCACAGAGGCGGTCATCGCCGCCGACACCTCAGAGGCATGATGGGAGATGTAGGCACAGAGTGCCCATGCAGACGATTGACCTCGGGTCATATTACACCCGCCACGACCCCCATCAGGAAGTGAGCGCATCAATGCCCTCAACAGCACCAGCAGCACTTCAGCTGGCACTGGCACTGCCGCCGCCGCTGGCTCCGCCGCCGCCAGGGGTGGCGGCGGCATCACTGATGGCTGCGCAAGTTTGCAGTCTTTCGGACTTGCGCAAATCGTGCAGCAAGCGAAAAAAAAAGCCGCGGCAATCAGGCCGGTGTGGCTGCGCAACTATGCTCACAGCGGCAGCAGCACAACCGGCGCAAACTTCCGCCACAAATCGAAGGCAGGTGTGGATCATGAGGCGTCACGGCTGAACGGGAAAATCCGCTTTCACCGCTCCTCAATGACGGAACACCCGGTAGGTCTAGCAAAGCCCTAGGTATCATGGCAAAGTCTCTTACAGTAAGAGGATGTTCATAAAACAAAATTGCATCTTGTCCATGTTGGTTAAACATATATTCAGCATGTGTTTTGAACCAGTTTCCTTGTCCCGTCTGGATTAGGATCAAGCATTCAAGCAGGACCAAGGCCATGCTTCTGAATCTTTTAAAAGTAGACATGGCCTATCGTGGAAATGGCACACTTTGATGGGTGCCGATCGTGGTGTACACAAATGGGAGTATCTAATTGAGACTCTTTACTTTAAAAGTGGTTACACACTTATTTTTAATTTAGGGCCGAGGCCGATAATTCTCTGGATGCCGCCTATACCACAAAGGCCAGTAGATTTTGGGCTCTACAGTCCCTAACCTCTGAAAGATGTAGGGGTTTTTCTGAGGCCCTTTTCCTTGTGTCCACACAATAGTGTTGTTCTGTTCTCCTTGGGGCAGTGGGTTTACAAAATTTCGAATGATTGGTTCAGCTGCTGTATGATAGTGCACACTTGGAGGCCCACCCATCTACTGATTTTTCACAATTTTAACTTTGGTGCCTCCAAGAGGTATACAAGTATACTTAACACGCTTGTCTTGATCCTTGTTGTATTCTTGTCCTATGCTCTGAGCTGCTTCCGGTGAGTTCAGAGAGGGAGGGTTGCTGTCCTCAAGGATGCCCGTGTCCCTCGAGCATGCGAGGCTCGAAGGAGGCAGGGGTGGCCTGTAGGCTTTAATTCTAGAACAATGAGTCCATTTATTTAGTCCAATTAACTTAACTGCTGAATGGCTTACAAGTCCTACTGAATAAGGTCCTTCCCACCGTACGCCATCAGAATCTGGGTTCCAATTTTTCAACAATACTTCATCTCCCGTCTGAAAGCGATGGATCGGGGCATCAAGTGGCAATCGCTGGAAGGGTGTGGCGTACTTGTGGAGCTGTGTTAAAACAGACTGAAGGGCAGTTATATGATCAAATAACATCTGGTCTCCCATTTCCCACTTAACTTCTTCCCTTATCCCAGTCAGCACATGCGGTGGAAACCCAAACATCAATTCAAAAGTGATATCTTTAAACCCTTGCGAGGCATTCTCCTAAGCTTTGTTAAGGCTAGGGGCAAGGCATCTACTAGGGGTGTGCACGGACCCCCCGCTCCGCTTCACTTGCAGATCTGCCATATTCGGAGTGGGCCGCTTCGCCCCACCCCCGCTCCGCCCATTTCTGCTCCGCTCCACTCGGAGCTCCGGATCCGGATCAGAGCTCCGTTTCCCCCCCATAGGGTTGCATTGAAAGCTAAAAAAGCAAACAACTTTTTTTCTGTTCAAGTTAGAAACCTCACATCTGGCACCATGACACCTCATGGGGGTATACACATGCACGCCAAGTTTCAAGCCAATCCCATCATCCCCTGATTTTTGGGGAATTTTTGAAAATCGGGCACCCCATTCACACCCCTTTCCATAGCTCCATCAATTTGCATGTTAGAAACCTCAAACTCACCACCATGATAGCTCATCCATGTGTCCACATGGATGCCAAGTTTCAAGCCAATCCCATCATCCCCTGATTTTTGGGGAATTTTTGAAAATCAGGCACCCCATTCACACCCCTTTCCATAGCTCTGTCAATTTGCACGTTAGAAACCTCAAACTCACCACCATGATAGCTTATCCATGTGTCCACACACACGCCAAGTTTCAAGGCAATCCCATCATCCCCTGATTTTTGGGGAATTTTTGAAAATCGGGCACCCCATTCACACCCCTTTCCATAGCTCCGTCAATTTGCACGTTAGAAACCTCAAACTCACCACCATGACAGCTTATCCAGGGATACACATACGCCGCACGCTGAGACTCAAGGCAGTCCCATCATCCCCTGTTTTTTGGCAGGGCTTAAACCTGCAGACCTCTCAATGGGGCCATTTCAAAGGAAATCCCAACATGCCATGAATTGGGGAGTAGAGATCAACCTATATGAATCTTTTTCCACACTTGAAAAATGGATTTGGAACTTGAGCACAGGAAGGACTTCTCCCCTGAGTCAAAGCCAGACACACACAACATCCCTGCAAGGCGGGCAGGGGAGGAGAGAGGGAAGGCAGCAGACATTTCTGGGGGCATAAGAAAGTGAGCCAAGGATAAGCCAGTAATGCATATAAAATGGAATAAATAAATAAATAAATAAACGAAGGAGGGGTGGAATTAAAAGCAGCAGTGTTGCTGAATAAACAACAAGAAGAACTTAAAAAAAAAAGGCTATATCTGTCTTTTACCAGTAATAGGGGGACGTGCCCGGGGGAGAGGGAAGCAGCTGCCAGTTCAACTCAAGACAGCCATTGCTTCACCAAGAGCTCTGAGGTAAATGCTCACTTCAACTCATAATAGGCATCGCTCCACCACTAAGAAGTAAACGCTCACTTCGACTCATGATAGGCATTGCTCCACCGTTTTACTCTCTTTGGAAGGCTCTGATGGCCTTCCAGTACAGGAGAGAGTGGGGGCATGTCCACGATGAGATGCCCTAGGGGAGCTCATCCCCTTGCACCACATCTTTTCAGTTGTTCCCCAAAGTTAGGGTGGGTAGCAGTGCTGTATTTCTATCTCTTATTCTTGGCTTAGTATATGATTTCAGGTTGTGTTTGTGCATTTGGTGGGGCTACTGTGTTAAAAAACACTGGGAAAAGTCCGTTCAGATTAAGAAAGAGAAGTTTCCCAGAATCCCAAGTTACCCGTTTTGCCTATGCCCTCCTCTAACTTTGGGATCATGTGATCATGACCGGGAGCTGACTCTGCCCCTCAGCCCTTTGAAAAAGGTATTTTTCCCGCTGATTTTTAAAAAAATTCTAGCGCGCGACCCGCACCACGCAGAGAGGTGAGAGTAGTCTCAAAATGACCCCCATCCACGACTCTCTGTGCACAAGAATTTCCAGAACGATAGCTTCAAAAACAACCTAGTTCTTCTTCGTGGTCTCTATGCATCACACATATGGGCTTTGCGCCTGCGCAGAGACCAGACCGGAACCTACTATAGCTGAGTGGAACGTTTTTGGCGGGAACCCCTCCCCCACGCTACCGCGCATGTCCAACGGGGTTCCCGCCCTTACCTCAGTTCTTCGTCGTCCGCCATTGTGCATAGACATAGAACCAACCTGCTTAGCGTTTTCTCTATTAAAAACCTTTTTTTCTTCATTCTTCTTCTTACCTTCGCTCCTCACTTTAACTTGCCTTTCTCAGCCTCTATTCTATCTAAAAAAAAAATAAAAAAAATTGTAGTTAGATTTTTCCTCAGCGACTTCGGTCGCGTGAGGCCTTTATGGCAATCAAAGCACCATTTAGAAAGTGCGTCAAGTGTGGAGCAAAGCTTCCTCCGTCGGACGGACATTCTTTGTGTATTATTTGTTTGGGAGAGGGGCATGTGGTAGAGACCTGCCACCATTGTATGTCCTTTACCAAACAGACCAGAAAGAACCGGGCAGACCGACTCCGTTCGATACTCTGGGAAAAGGCTCTTAAGGCCACGGAGGCCCCTTCGATGGAAAGAGCTGCGGTTCACAAGTCCGTTGCCCATAAAACGGCAGTTACAAAGACTGTTACGGGAAAACCGCCAGACCGCAGCACTGAAGTGCAGGCCAGAGCAAATAGGGCTGAGATACCCCTCACGCCTGGTCGGTCTTTATCGAGTTCGATGGCTAAAGAGGTTTCTAAGAAAGCCAGAACTCTGATACCTTCTTCTGAAATGAAGAAGAAAAAGAAGAAGAAGAAAAAGAGGGACGCGGAGAAATCCACTATAGCGTCACCTCGACAGCGGGAATCGGCCAGGAGCCATTCCACCCCTCCTGCCGCGCCGACTACTTCGATACCGAGGTCACCTTCGGTATCGAGATCGATGTCGGTACCGACGGCCACGGTACCGACATGCCCTCCAAGTTTGTCCGAGGGTGAAATTCGAGATTCCGTGTCGGTAGCCTCCGCTCGGCAACCTATGAGGCCGCAAGAACTGGTACAGCCTTCTCCAAGGCGGACCTCAAGAAGCGATTGGGACAGAGTATCGCAGTATTCTGATTCCCAGCCTAGATACAGCACTTATGACTGGGAAAGATACCATCCTCAACAATATTTTCAAGGGGATCAAGGATACTACCAGCAGGAAGGTTATTATGCACAACCTCCTCCAACAACAAGAGTCTGCCAGTTGCCTCTGCCTTCTCCTTCGGCTCAGTTAATGTCGACGGTATCGACGCCTCGACACCGTGTACAGCACGCAATACCATCTGCTGCATCCGCTACTGTGCTGCCGCAAGACGAACAACATGATTTGCAAGTGGTGACGTTATCATCACCAGAGGATAACTATCCTTCTGATTCTCAATCTCAACATTCAGTTGCCCCAGCTGCTCTTTCACCAGACGATGCAATTAAAGATGCCGATCCGTCCTCGCCTTCGGACGATATGGTACGTTTTTCGGACCATATGCTTAGGATGTCCAAAGCATTGGGACTTGACATACAGGAAACAGATGAATCAGTAGTCGACCCAATCTATGATGTGTTTCAGTCGACAACGAACCAACGTTTGGCCATTCCTGTTCCTCAAGCCTTGAAACAAACGGCTCAACTGTCATGGAAAACCCCTGCAGTGACACAGGCAACATCAAAGAGATTGGAGACACTCTATAAAGTTAAGGAAGAGGATGCACAATTTTTGCTTCAGCATCCTAAGCCGAATTCCATTGTAGTGGAATCGGCACAGGGACAGTCACAAAAGACTCATTCCGCACCTGTCGACAGGGAGGGGAGAAAATTGGACCAAACTGGCAGAAGAGTTTACTCGTCCTCATCCTTGGGCATCAGAGCGTCGGCATATGAGGCAACTATGGCGAGATACCAGATTTTCCTTTGGGAAAAGATGGGTTCCCTATGCGAGCATCTTCCTGAGGATAAAAAGGAGCTCGCAAGAGTCTTTCAAAACGAAGCGACGGCCATAGCAAGGCAGCAATTGTCTACCGCTCGACACCAGGTGGATTGCCACTCAAAATCAATGATGGGGGCCATTTCTTTGAGGAGGCACGCTTGGCTCAGATCAGCCAATCTTACTCAGGAAACAAAGTGGAGGATAGAAAGTATGCCTTTCGATGGCGAAGGTCTATTTAATACAAAGACCGACGAGATGCTGGACTCTATCTACAAGGCGAGAACAACAGCCAAAAAGATGGGGTTTACTGCTCCTCCTCCGCAGACTCAATACCGGCAGAAAAGATGGACAAGGCCCCCGATGCAGCAACAGCATCGACCACAATATCAGCCTCAACCTCGGCAGCAGCAACAACAGCTGCAGAGGAAGAGGCCTTACCAAAGCCGATTCCAGCTGGACAAGAGGCAACCTGACTTCAGTAAGAAGCAGCGTGTTTGACTCTTCGGCCCCAGATCCACTCCCTTTTGCGAACCGCCTAGCACCCCATTACCATCAATGGGAGTCAATAACAACAGACTCCTGGGTGCTCACTATCATCAACTCGGGCTATGCCATCGAGCTCGATGCCCTTCCTCCTTTTTCCGGCGTGAAAGTAACGACTCCATCCCTTCCTCTGCTGCTCGAGGTACAGACCTTACTATCGAAGGGAGCCATCTCTCCCGTACCTGCAGAGGAAATCAACCAGGGATTTTTCTCCCGATACTTCACGGTCCCGAAGAAAGATGGAGGTCTTCGACCGATCATGGACTTAAGACAATTGAACAAGTTCATCACCCCGAGGAAGTTCCGTATGATAACGGTTACTTCAATTCTGCAACTTCTACAGAAAGGAGTTTGGTTCGCAGTGGTGGATCTGAAGGATGCGTACTTCCATATCTCCATCAGGAAGTCGCATCAAGCTTACCTTCGGTTTTCGATCGGTACATCCCAGTACCAATTCACCGTTCTTCCGTTTGGGTTGGCCACGGCACCGAGGGTCTTCACGAAGGTCATGGCGGTGGTGTGCGCCCACCTAAGGCAAAAAGGCATTTACGTTTATCCATACCTGGACGATTGGCTCCTCGTAGCGGACAACAGCGAAGCGCTCCAGTTAGACATATTAACCACCCTCAACCTGTTGGACTCGTTGGGGCTGTGGGTCAACCACGAAAAGTCCATTTTGACTCCACAGCAGAGACTGGATTTCATAGGGGTAACCCTATCCTCTCGAGACGGGAGGGCATACTTACCGTCAACCAGGGCGAACACCTTACAGCAGTTAGCCATCGATACCGAGAGCCGCCGAAAAGTTTCGGCATGGACAGTCCAGAGACTATTGGGCCTGATGGCAGCTACTACGGCAGTCATCAGATTTGCAAGACTCAGAATGAGGATACTGCAAGCCTGGTTTTTGAGGACTTTCGATCTCCAGCACGATGCTCGACGAACTTACCTTTCGATACCGAAACAAGTGAGGGCATCTCTGAAATGGTGGTTCTCGATGTCGACTCTTCTCGAGGGTGTTCCATTCCAGCAGCAGGCGCCCTCGGTAACGATCACAACGGATGCATCCCTAGAAGGATGGGGAGCTCATTGCAACTCCCTTACCGCTCAAGGTCGCTGGCCTCTATACCAGAGAGAACATCACATCAACCATCTCGAACTCCTGGCAGTAGAAAATGCAGTAAAAGCATTTGCACAGATGATCGAGGGCAAGAATGTCTTGATCGCGACGGACAATACCACCGTAGTGGCATACATCAACAGGCAGGGTGGAACAAGATCACACCCTCTGAACCGTTCTGCACTCAGGGTATGGAACTGGTGCATAAAGAGAAGGACTTACCTGACTGCGATCCATGTAGCCGGCAAGGAGAACGTCTTTGCGGACTCTCTCAGCAGGTCCTTCCATGTCGACCACGAGTGGGAGCTCGATGTCGAAGTGCGAGAAAGTCTTTTTCGGTACTGGGGCCGTCCTGTTGTCGATGTCTTCGCTACCGAAGACAACGCAATTTGCGCCAAGTATTGCAGCAGGGCAGGAAGAGGAAAGCGCTCTCTAGGAGACGCCTTTACCAGGACTTGGAGAGGAAATCTCCTGTACATGTTTCCTCCCTTCCCACTGTTGACAAGGGTGTTAGCCAAGATCCAAATAGACAACTCCAACTGCATCCTCATCACACCGTGGTGGCCTCGACAGACGTGGTTCTCTCATGCCCTTCGGTTATCGAGAGGGGATTACATCAGGCTCCCGTCGACACCGAAGCTACTGTCCCGACACCAAGGCAAGGTTCGACACGCAGATCTGTCGACCCTCAAGATGACTGCATGGAGAATACCAACCATTCCTCTGCTAGAACCGGAGTTTTAACTGTGGACCATATTATGTTGGCAGCACTAAAGCCTTCCACGAGGAAGGCTTATGCAGCAAAGTGGCAAAGATTTCAGAACTTTGCATCGGAAAACGACCAAACACCAGAGTCTTGCCATTTATTATTAATTCTCAATTATTTATTGACACTTTTCCAGCAGGGACTTAAGCTCGCATCTATCAGGGTTCACCTTGCTGCGATTACATCTTTTCATCGGGGTGTGGATGGTTTTACACCTTTTACCCATCCAACAACCAAGAAATTTCTGAAAGGTTTGAAGAACACGATACCGACTGTGAAGAGTATCGTGCCGCCATGGAGCCTGTCAGTTGTGCTGCAAGTACTGACACGCAAACCTTTCGAGCCCATGGCTTCGACAGACCTTAGGCTTCTTACTTTAAAGACTGTCTTTTTAGTAGCCATCACATCGGCAAGACGAGCAAGTGAGCTTAAAGCTCTTAGAATAGATGTCCCGTACACTATTTTTCATAAGGATAAGGTTGTGCTACGCACAGATCCAGCCTTCCTACCTAAGGTAGTGTCAACTTTTCATCTGTCCCAGCACATTACTTTGCCTGCTTTCTTTCCCAATCCGACTACACCTCTTGAGTCTTCCTTGCACACTCTCGATGTAAGAAGGGCTCTTGCTTTTTATAAAGACAGGACAGAGACATTTAGAAAAACAAAGCAATTGTTTATTTGTTATGGTGAGCCTTCTAAGGGACTCCCTGTCTCTTGCCAGCGGTTGTCACGCTGGATAGTGGAGACGATTGAATTGGCCTACTCTATCTCTAAATTAGAGTTAGTGAAACCTGTGACAGCTCATTCCACCAGAGCTGTTTCAACTTCGGTGGCCTTCACCAGAGGTGTCCCACTGGCAGAAGTCTGTAGAGCCGCAACGTGGTCCACCATCCACGTTTGTCAAGCACTACAGTTTGGACACCCGTGCGAGGCAGGACTGCTCATTTGGGAGGACAGTGCTCTCGGAGATCTTCAGATGATGCACCAACCCACCTCCAAAGGTATGTCAGCTTGCTACTCGCCCATATGTGTGATGCATAGAGACCACGAAGAAGAAATGCAGGTTGCTTACCTGTAACTGTAGTTCTTCGAGTGGTCATCTATGCATTCACACAACCCACCCACCATCCCCACTTGGTGGTGTGAGATTTATAAATGACACTGTTATACTGTGGAATGTACTTTATTTATTTACGCTCATGTTTATGGGGGGCACAATGTCGGACTCCTGTAAACTGAGGTAAGGGCGGGAACCCCGTTGGACATGCGCGGTAGCGTGGGGGAGGGGTTCCCGCCAAAAACGTTCCACTCAGCTATAGTAGGTTCCGGTCTGGTCTCTGCGCAGGCGCAAAGCCCATATGTGTGAATGCATAGATGACCACTCGAAGAACTACAGTTACAGGTAAGCAACCTGCATTTATCCGCGATTATTTCCCGCAATGCAATCCTATGGCGAAATGTTTTCAAGATGGCGACCGGAGCGCTCCGCCTGAACTAGGAGCTCCGAAAAATGGTCGCTTCTCTTCGCCTTGCTTCTAGGGGTCCGCGGTCCGCTTCTACTCCGCCTCTGGGTAAGGCGGAGCAGGCCAATCCGCTACTGCTTCTCCGCTCCTAATCGGAGCGGAGCACATGCCTAGCATCTACCCAATTTTGAGAGGTTTCTAGCTGGATTTTCTTAAGTGTTTCTTTCAAGGACCTATTCATTCTTTCCACTTGTCCTGAGGCCTGTGGCCTCCAAGGAGTGTGGAGCTTCCAATCTATCCCTAGCTCTTTAGCTACCCCCTGCACTATTTTAGAAGTAAAATGGCTTCCTTGATCTGATTCTATGACTTCAGGTAAGGAAAAGCGACTTACAATCTCTGACATTAACTTTTGAACTACAATTTTAGCTTGGTTATTCCGACAAGGAAAGGCCTCTATCCAACCCATGAGCTGATCAACAAAAACTAACAAATACTTAAACCCTTTGGCAGGAGGCATTTCGGCGAAGTCTACTTGTAGACGCTGGAATGGGTAGTGTGCCCACGGTCTTCCTCCCATTGCTGGAGGGGGTCGTCTGGGAATGTTGGTCTTCTGACAGATGGTGCAGGTTGCGGCTATTCTTTGGGCTTCTTGGTGCATCCCTTTTCCAATGGTTGTTCTTTGCAGGTGCTCCACCATGCTGCTGGCTCCAGGATGTCCCAGGTTCTGATGAAGATCCTGTAAGATTTTTCTCATGATTAGTCGAGGCAGTACTGCAAGTCCTTCAGGGGTTATCCACCAACCAGTCTCATTCTTTTGAGCTTTGGTTTCTTGAGCCAGGGCGTCATCTGAGGGTTCATATACAGGTGGTAATGGTTTGGCGGGTTGAACTAGGAAAATTCCTGCTTCTCCTTGCAGGGCAGCTTGTTTAGCAGCCTGGTCTGCCTTCTGATTTCCTTTTCTCAATTTTTCTTCGGGCGCACGTCCGTGGGCTCGCACATGCATCACAGCCACTTCAAGGGGAAGCATCAGGGCTTGTAACAGGTCATTGATGAGACCTCCATGCACGACAGGCTGTCCATTGGCAGTGATGAAACCTCTTTCTTTCCATAAGGCACCATGCGCATATAATACAGAGAAAGCATAACAAGAGTCTGTATATACATTTAAGCGTTTACCTGTTCCAAACTCGAGGGCTCGCGTTAAAGCAATCAATTCAGCGGCTTGTGCAGAGAAATGTGGAGGTAATCTCTCTTGCCATATGGTTTCTTCACTGGTTACCACAGCTGCTCCTGTGTGTCTTTTCCCTTCAGTTACAAAACTAGAGCCGTCAACAAAATAAGTCACATCAGGATGCTCAAGGGGAATATCATTTAAATCTGGTCTAGACTTGGATTCTAGACTTAAAGTCTCTAAACAGTCATGCTCGGGGCCCTCCTCTGAGGTTCCTTCAGGTAACAATGTTGCAGGATTTAAAGAGGCAATGGCCTTAAAAGTCAATCGTTCAGTTAACAATAATCCAATTTCATACCTTGACTGCCGTGCAGGGTTGAGATACTTATCTCCTCCTCCTGATCCTAGGATCTGGGGCACTCCATGTGGCACAAGAACTTCCATCTCTCCTCCCATGGTCAGCTTGTCCGCTTCCTGGACGAGGAGGGCGGTGGCAGTGACAGCTCTCAAGCATGCAGGCCAACCTTTAGCTACAGGATCTAAGACTTTAGAATAATAGCCTACCGGTCTCCATGAAGGTCCCAGCTTCTGGCACAGCAATCCTGAGGCCACTCCTTTCTTTTCGTGCACGTACAGGCGACATGGCTTCCGGTAATCGGGTAAGGCTAAGGCGGGTGGCATCTGTAATGCTGATTTAAGGTCTTGAAATGCTTTATTCATCTCTCGGGTCCATTTCCATTGCAATAATCTTTCTTTAGTCAATGCCTCATATAAGGGGCCTGCCTTCCCTCCATAATCAGGTATCCATAGGCGACAGAATCCTGTTAGACCCAAAAATGCCCTCAGAGCTCGAGGGTTTGAAGGGGTAGGGTATTCACGGATAGCTTGGGTACGTGCAGTGCTCAAGGACCTCTCTCCCTGTTTAAGCTCATATCCCAGGAAGGTAACCTTCTGTTTAATAACTTGGGCCTTCTTTTTAGATACTTTATAGCCCACATCATGCAGCCAGTTAAGAAGACTGATAGTAGCTCTTTGACAGTCCTCGGCTGTTTCAGTTGGTATCAAAAGATCATCACAATATTGATGCAGGCCTATGTGGGGGTTCTGTTCTTTCCAAGGGGCCAAATCTGCCTGTAACTGAGCCCCAAAAACGTCTGGCACGCAGGTCAAACCCTGAGGCATTACACACCAACAGAGTTGGGTCTTTTCCCCTGTATTAGGATCATCCCATTCAAAAGCAAACAGCTGTTGGCTCTCTTTGTCGGAGGTATGGAAAAGAAAGCATCCTTAAGATCTAGGACCGTAAACCACGCATGTTGTCCATTCAGTCGGGCTAAAAGCGTGTGGGGGTTGGGCACAACTGGGTGTGGAGCCAAAATTTGTGAATTAACGACCCGTAGGTCCTGAACTATCCTCCAAGTGTTGCCCCCTAGTTTTGGAATGGCCAACACAGGGGTATTATAAGGGGAGGAGGTTTTCCTAAGCCATCCATTCCTTAAAAAGGACATAATTAAAGGCTGGAGGCCTTTTCGTGCAGCTAATGAAAGGGGATACTGGCGGAGGGCCACCGGCTTAGAGCCTGGTTTAAGCTGAATGCGTAACGGTACAGCATTCTTGGCCCTGGCTGTTCCCCCATTTTCAGCCCAGACATCCTGGTCCACAGTGTCTAATAATAATTCTTCATTGTCCTCTCTCATGGGGGACAAATCTTGGAGTAATAAGGCCATTTGGTAATTGCTTCCCTGTTGTTTAGGAATGGTTACTTCAAGTTTGCCATCTTCAAGAAAACAAATTTGAGCCTGTAGTTTTGTTAGAATATCTCGGCCCAGTAAGGCTACTTGGCAAGCAGCTGAACAAACAAATTGGTGTCGCAAATGAGTATTGCCAATTTTTGTCAGCAGGGGGCACATGACGTCCACTTGCTGTGCTTTTCCTGTCACGCCTGTAATGGCAGCGACACGGGTTCTTCCTCCCGGGGCATTAGCTAAAGGGAGTAAGGAAAGTGCCGCCCCGGTATCCAGCAGGGCTTCAAAGGTCTTATCCCCCACCTTAATCTTAACCACTGGGTCGGTGCTGGCTGAATCAGTTCGAAGAATGGGGGAGCCCGACCCAGGTCCCCTTCATTGGGATTCATAAAGGACTGGTGTTGGTCCAGACCCTCCTCTGGGACTTTCACGTTCCAATTTTGCCTTTAAAATAGGGCATTCCCGTTTCCAGTGTCCCTGTTCTTTGCAGAACGCACATTGACTCTTGCCAAGGGGCTGCCTTCTTGCCTGCCCTCTTGAACCTCCTCCATAATTTCTGACTTTCTTTTTGTCTTTCTCCTCTAAGGCTAGGGCAATAAATTTTGCCTGTCGCCTCACCTGGTTCTTCTCATCTATCTCATCCCTTCGATCATATACTGCTTGAGCAATTTCTAAAAGTTCTCCAATTCCTTTCCCATACACTCCATCTATCTTCTGCAATTTCTTCCTTATATCTGGCTGTGCGGTACCTATAAACTGATTTACTATTACTTTCCTATTTGACTCTTCAGTGGGATGTAAACCTGAATACATTCTGAAAGTGGTAGTCAGCCTCTCAAGGAACGCTGAAGGGCTTTCCGTTTTCTCTTGTTTAATTTCAAAAACCTTTGATAAGTTTATAGGTTTTCGAGAGCACTGCCTCAATCCAAATAAAATACAATTATAAAGGGCAGCTGCGCTCTCTCTGCCCGCTTGTCCTGTACCCCACCCTGGATCATCGATTGGCATTAATTGGGCTACCCTTGCTGGTTCCGCGGGTCCCCCCCTGTCCTCCATGTTCTGTTGCCCATTTAAGGGCGGCTGTTAAAACCCTCCGTTTTTCTTCTGAAGTCAAGAGAGTATTAAGGAGGACTTGAGTATCCCTCCATGTTGGATTGTGAGTCGCCCCAATAGATTCAAACAAGCCAGTAAGTTTCTCAGGATCTTCACTAAAAGAGGGGTTCTGATTCTTCCAATTATATAGATGAGAGGTGGAAAAGGGGGAATAAACAAAAATGCTTTCCCCCTGTCCATTCTGATAACCAGTCTCCCGTACTGGATAGGTTCCAGATGGCCCTGCATCCAGCACACCCTCCTCTTGTCCTGCTCCAGAGGTTTGGGAATGGTGTAATTTCTCCTGGTGTCTAGTGAGGGCAGGGGAGGCGTCACTAGGATCGCGTTTATTTCGGTTCCCCTCAGAGACTGACACTCTAGAGGCTCCTTCAGCCTCTTTCAACAAATCTCTATAAACTTGAGCAGCTTTTCCTGGTTCAGCCGCAGAAAAATGAGGGACCCCAGGCGTTAGCGCCTTACGTGCGGGAGGACTGAGCTGCGGGTTAGGGTTCGCAGGGAGGGGGAAGTGCAGGGAGAAGCCTGGGGCAAAGTGGTTGGCACATAAGGAGGGGGAGCATAATCAATGCTTTCAGGCAGAACGCGAGGTTTGGATTTCTTAAATCGTTTCTGAATTAGCATCATTTTACACTTCTGCATTTTACATTTCAATAACCATGACAAAATATTTTTAAATAAACATTTTATAAAAATGCATTTAAGTACAGAGGGAGTGAACAATGTATAGATCAACCGGTAAAGGAATGTATAAAGTAATCTTCATTGAAAATTGATTTTATAAAATAATTCTGAACCAGTCTGTTGCCCTCCCATTAATATGTACTGTAATTTTAAAAATCTGATTTTGAATTATTTTTCCCACTTTGAAGTGGCGGAGTGTATTTGAATAGCTTCTGTGTGAAAGATGAATAAAATACAGAGTTCTTGAAACTGGAGTTGTCCTTAATTATCATTAAAACTTCCGTATAGGTTAAAAGAAACAAAGATAAACCAAAGTCGATTAGGAATAATTCACTGAAGCTGGCACTTCTGAAAACGAGGGGCAAATACGGCGTTTCAGCTGCAACCTCTAATGATTGTATTCTGTTTGAACATCCAGAGGGGTGGCCATGCGAGTTCCATGCAGGAAACACGTGAAGCGTTAACCTCAAATGGGCAGGTTTACATGCATTCTGTACTGGGAGGTGAGAATGAAATGAAACGAAAATAGAGACTGTGCTTATTATTATTATTATTATTATTATTATTATTATTATTATTTATATAGCACCATCAATATACATGGTGCTGTACATAGTAAAAGAATAAAACAGCAACACCCTGCCACATAGGCTTACATTCTAATAAAATTGTAATAAAACAAGAAAGGGAAGGGAATGCACCAAATAGGCACAGGGTTTCAAGCTAACAGTGTGAAAGTAAGAACAAAGTCAAGTTCTAAAAGCTGTAGAAAAAGAAAAGTTTTCAACTGTGCTTTAAAAGCAGCAGTTGAACTCGTGTTCCGCAAATGCTCTGGAAGTGAGGGTATATGCTCACTTGGCGCACCATCCGACAGCCCCGGAAGGTCCATTCAGCTGCGGTGGGCTGGCGCGTCATGCAAAGCAGCTCTCCGTGTTCATGCAAGTGGCAGGAAGAGAGCTGGTTTGGGCCTTCTTTGGCTTAGGCGTCAATCTGTGGCTGGTCAGAAGAATACAGCCGATGACGACCTTCCTTCTTCGAGTGCACATGCGAAGCCATATTTTAAATTATTGATGGGAAAGAACAGGGGAAGTTGGTTCAAAATCTTAGAAAAGTGTATTCCAAAAATACTGTATTCAAAGAAGTCTTAACAAAATAAATACACCTGTCGTGTGAGGGGCTTTTTCATCTAGTTCCATATAAAGCGGAGTATTGTTTTCTCCTCCTCTCTGTACTTGGGGTGTATACGCACCCACCAACGTAGGTGACCAAGCTTCTAACCCACAAAAGCTGTCATGATGGAGTCATCAGGCTGCCACAAGACTTTCTGTTTTGGCAACAGACAACAACTGTCCCTCCCTGGTCTGATTTTGCGCTGATAGGACAGCTTCGGTGTGTTTTCCAGGAACGGCACAGGAGTATTGTGAAGGCGCCGAGGAATCCAACCGGAAAATACAGGAGCAGCTCCGTGGGAGGCGCTTGCTGCCTTGCAATTCTTTCAGGTTCTAATCCGAGCCAAAAGCCAAAAAAGGAAACCCCAGCGGAGATGCCCAAAAGGCAAAGGAGTAGAACAAAGGAGACGTTTCGGACCGTTGGGTCCTTCCTCAGGGTGACCTAAAAACAACAACAACATATATAATATTTATGGAGCCACGTGCTCACCGTTGTGTGTCACAAAAGATTTACCAGCGTACATAAACATGAAAAATTATAAAAGGTTACAAATAAATAACATAACAAAAATACTTACTAGATAAAATCCAAAGGATCCACCTTGCTTCTCTCTCTGAAATAATCCTCTCAGTCTTTTTCTTTCCTCCTTCTGTTGCCCCAAATGAGAGGTCCTTAACTAATGAGATTGATCTTTCCAGTGTTGCATTAATGGTGCTCCCACAATTTCACTGACAACAAGGCATCTTGAGATCAGAACAGGAGAGCTTATGAAGGAAGTAGGGGCACCATAGGGCTTCTCCACACAGAGGCCTTTCATCCTGCGATTTTTACGGGGCCTTCTGCTTCCGGATTCTTTGCTGGATTGATTGGCGCTTTACATGCACTTGAATCAGGACTCTCCGTGTAAAAGGCAGCATGCAGAGAAAGCAGCCCTCCCCTGCTTTTCACCATGGCCAGGTTTTCCAGTCTGGACGTGAGAGAAAAGAGCTGAACCACCAGTAATAGGAACACAACTTCACCTGCTGGATGAACATCATATACATCTTCTTCGTCCTCCTCACGGTCCTCCTGAAGGGACTCCTCATCACAGAAGGCCTCCTCACTGCCCCCATCTCTACACGCTTCCGAAGCACAGCGGTCAGCACTTGGAGAATCCCTGCTTTCAAAAGAAAAAATTTCTAGTCCTTAAGCTGGCTAAGGGTAGACGTGAAAGTCTCTGGGCCGTGCCCGGCAAGATCTCAGAAGCCAGAGCAGGGCCTGTGCAGGATTTCCAGCGATAGTGGGTTCTTTGCCCCTCTGCGTAACAAGAAGGCTTGCGGATTTCAAGTACAGTACTGCTATTTCAGGCATTCCAAATAGCGCAGTATCTTCTTTCCCCATCCGCACTCTAGAAAGGTTGCAGAATTCAAGTAACCACAGCTGTTTTTTGGACTGTTTTCCCGTTAAGTATGGAAAACCCTGTAATTGTGCTTGGTAACAGCTATCATTCCCTGAGAGGATTTAGCCCATTCACGATGGGGAATTTTCGGGGAGGGTCTAGGGAATGTGTGTACTTGTGGTTGTACATATTCACTGGGCTCTCACGAAAGCACAGCCTCGGATCAATGTGCTGCTAAGGAGCTGGAACACTCCAAGGCACCCAACAGGCCTTGCCCTTCACATCTTACTCTGCAACGCTTTGAGGAGGCTCCCAAGCAGCAGCCCTCAGGATGGTATCAGTGACAGAAGGCAAGACAGACGGCTTTCCAGTGTAAGCGTTACCATTACGACACACGTGGCTTTCGCATTTCTTCCTGCTGCGCAAGCTCCACACACACAACATGGAACTTGGCACAGCACTGCTAGCATCACGGCGACAACAGAGGAGATTTGCAGATGCTTGAATAGTAGTAATAAAGCTTTATTGTTCCAACCTATGGTTACAACAAGCACAATAAAAACAATAAAAACAATACCAAAACATATCATACACACAAGGTCAGAAATTTTGCTCTCTACATTTGAGCTGCCAGAGCGAAGTTGGCCAATACCAATATGACAGTCTTGTAGTTGCAGATGCTTGAAACGGAAAACTACAGCGGAAGCTGCATCTTTAAAAGTTGTTCTTTTCCTGCAGAACTCAGCCTAGCAGACATCATCTTCTTTCACACCTCCCTAAATGGGTTTTCCATTGTTTGGATCCGCAAATAAAGAGGCAATTTCACCAACTGTGCAACTAGGAGATAAGTGCAGACCTTTGCTGTTGAGGTTCTTCGACAGGCGCTTTTCAAAGGTCTTCCTAAGAGAGAGACAGAGAGACCAAGGTGACAAAGATCAGTTGAAAAGTCACACCACAATCCCACGGCTGTGGAGCGGATCAGGTTAGACCAATCATCTTGCCTTGGTGGCTGTGACCCCTAACTGTAGCAACTGTAAAAGGGCTTGATTAGTTTGTGATGCTGAATAACGGGGTAACTAAGGGTACAAATCAAACAAGGCTCCAATGTATCAGGGGCTCTATGCTTGAAGGTTATGAGTATAAATAAGGCCTGATGAAATAAGATTTACTAGGAGTTTCTGTATCAGATCTAACTGCCTTGCGACATGTCCCAACTTGTTCCAGCTGTCTTGTTCCATATAAAGAATGGACCGACTGGTAGAACGTTGTAATTAAGACAGGGTTATTCTTTAAAAATCTCTAACGGTTACAAAAAAGAAAGATAAGAAGAGATGTTGGCTGCAAAGATAAAGAACCAATACTCTTTTTGGCGTGAAAAAAGAATGGCCAAAAAGAAGAGGCTTTCCAGAGGGGAAAGAAATGACATTTTCCAAGGAAAAGATGACCTGGAGAATGATATAGACCAATCGATGCCAGAGTTTCAAAGTAGGTCAGAGACAAAGATGGAGGCTGTCAACAAAATGGCGCTTAAGTGTAAGCACTTCAAAGAAAATCTCTCTTCTTTCCCTTCCATAGCAACCAGGCTTGAACTAATGTTAGTCTAACTGTAACTTCCAAGCTGGAGACCTCATCCTGTCTGAGAAGAGAATGTCGATAGGGGTGTGCAAGTTGGGTCTTCTCTGCCTTAGAATTCGAGCCAGAGCTCCGTTGAGGCAATTCTCTGCCCCTATTTTGGAACGACTCCCCTTACTCTGCCCCATCGGATTACCCGTTGGAGGACCGCCCGTTTTCAGAAAACCGCTCTAGTCAATGGAATGACTGAGAATATTGCTTGTGCCACTTTGTGTTGGATGAAACTTAAAAGATGGAGTAATGCTAAAAATGTCCCTGGAGCAGAGGGAGGGAATTATTTAAGCCTAAATAAGTTTAAAGCAAAAAGGTTTTAAAAGCTTCTCATAAATAATAATAAAAACAGGAGGGGGGGCATAACTTACCAGAACCCGGCCGGCCACGTCCATCGCTGATACTTGCTATTCTGAGCAATTTGCCAAATCCTACACAGGGACCTAAAAGACAGAGACAGGTAGAAAGAAAAGAAATGAAAATAATTCAGAACAAGTCCTTGTCAGCCATTGAAATAGCAGCATTGTCCAAGCAATTTGTTTTGTATAGTTCGCTAAGACAATAAAGGTGTGGCAAAGCCTGTCCTTGTCAGTATCTGCTCTTAACTCATAAACCATCGCCAGGGCTAGCAAATTTCCAGTGCACCCCCAGATTTCCTCCCACCTACACTCATGGCGTGTCCGATTTGCCCCCTTTATGGAAGCCCAGAAGACCTTCCCGCCCCACCCCATCTGTGCCAATTGGGACCTCTGAAAGGCACAGGTGAGGGGAGCAGTCATCTTCCCTGCTGCTCTCCCAGAAGTCTCAAGTCTTAGGAGACTTCCGGGATGAGCTATCTGACTTGAGACTTTACGCGTGCCAAGAGAACACCGGTTCACTGGCCGGCAAGCCAGGTGGGCAGCAGTAGCAGCAGCCTTGTGGGATAAGGCAGTGGCAGTGGGAGTTGCAGCCGCAGCTGTGGCGATGGCCACAGCTGCTGCAGAAGCAAGGTGGGGCAAGGGGGCGGCGGCAACCGCATCAGCACGGATGAGTCTGCAGCGTTGGCGGCAGCAGTAGGAGCAGCAGCACAGGGCGAGATGGCAGCGGTCCTGGCGACTAGCGAGGCAAGTCGGCGTGGGCAGCGAGTGCGGGTGGCGCTCTTCAATTTAGTAGAAAAAATCCTCCCTTGCGGTATGTTTAGTAACATGGTCCTCCTTTAGCAAGCCATGGTTCTGCCACCTTTGGGCAGACCAGCAGAGAGAGAAGAGAGGCGTCTCTGGACTTCATGTTTTGTAGGCTACTTAATTTTGTCATTTGGAGGTTGGAGCCGAAGTGAGGTTCTTGCATTTCTATTGGCTAGTGGGAGGGATTTTAAGTTCTAGTTAAACCTTATTATTATTATTATTATTATTATTATTATTATTATTATTATTATTATTATTCATTTAAAAGAACTCTGTCTGTGGGGTTTGGGCTGATTTTCTTTCTTTCTTTCTTTTAAAGGTTTGCTTTGGAAGTGGTGAATTCTCTTTCTAGGGAGCTAGGAAAGCAGTTGAGGATTCCAAAGTTATGTGCACTGGTGGAGCTTGGGGGGCTGAATAGCTGAGGGGATAGAGAGTCTGCACACAGGGGAAATGAGGCATCTTCATCCCTGGGTGAAGAACATTTATCTAACAGAATGACCTCACAGGGGCCTCAGAAGAACAGAAGAGGCGTGTGCTTGGGGATACAGGATTCTTGGCAGGGCGCTGAGGTCCAGATACCCAAAGGGCCAGGGGGTGGCAGGAAGGAGATGAGGGGCGACTTCACACAGCCCAGGGGCAGGAGAGGTGCATGGGAAGCAGGGCACTTGTGTCTGCACGTCAGGGACAGAGTGAACGGACACCTCACGCAGCGCCCGCTCAGGAAGAGGAGGCGGCCTGGCCTGTGTGTGGTCGGTCTCAAGGGATGAATCCTGCATGCTGATTCAGAATAAGTGAACAACCAAATCCTTGGCTTCAGGCCTCTTGTGACTAGAATTTCATTTTAACGACAATAAAAAAGCAAACCCCCAAATCCCACCTCCTGTGGAACACAAATCAACCGCGTTCTTTCCTTCTTTCCTTCTTTCTCCTCTAATAGAGCTGCAGACCTGCTCAGGGGCCTTGTGGCGAGTCAGCCCTGGGGCTGGGCTGATGAGTTCCTGGGCTCTCATTTGAGCCTCACCCACAGATGTTCTTTCCCCAAAAAGAAAATGTTACCCCTTTCTCCATCTTTGGTCATAGACGGATATATTCTCCCTCTCTGTGGTCATCTTTCAAAAGTTGTAAAACTTTAATACAAAGGATTTTTTTGAAAAAACAAAACAACAACAACAACAACAACAACAACAACAAGGAGCTATTTTCAAAACAATTTCCCAATCAAAACATATTCCCTCAGTAAATCTAATTTGTAGTGGGGGGACGGGGGACATTTTGATACACAGCATCTGCCCCTGCATCTTTTACAGCTACTCAGTGTTCCTACATAGGTTTTCAGGCAAGGGAATGACTTTGGGTCATCTCACTCGCACGTGATACAGATGCCATATAAAATGCCCTCGAGTCTTGAATCGAAGCTGCTTCTGGGGGGAAAAAACATGCTTCAAATCCCTATCCTAACGCAGCACTGTGTTGTGGCAGTCTTGTGCCAGCTGAGCCAGAAGCCTCTTCAATATAGCGGTTCTTCTGTTAGATAGAGCCTCGTGTGGCACAGAGTGGTAAAGCAGCAGTTTCTGCAGCTGAAACTGCCCTCATGGCCTGAGTTCGATCCCAGTGGAAGCTGGTTTCAGGCAGCCGGCTCGAGTCGACTCAGCCTTCCATCCTCCCAAGATTGGTAAAATGAGTACCCAGTTAGCTGGGGGAAAGGTAATAACGGCAAGGGAAGGCAATGGCAAACCACCCCGCTATAAGGCCTGCCAAGAAAACATCAGCGAAAGTGGGCGTCCCTCCAAGAGTCAGCAATGACTCAGTACTTGCACAAGAGGTTCCTTTCCTTTCCTGTTAGATTAATGGCAGAGAACCAGGTGATGCAAATCTCCATAAACCTGAAATAAGCAAAGTGTTTGAGATTACACTGAAAAAGGAACTTACCTGTGAATTTGGGGATAGGTTTAGCTAATTGCTCTGAAAGTGGTTTTATTTTAGTGTGTTAAACATAGTAGTACAGACAACATTATTATCTTCAGTTAGAAACATAGAAATGGAAACAGCCTACATGAAGTTTGAGGGAACCCTTTAGAACAAGGAGTCGCAGATCTTACTCAAGTATGCGGACACCAAACATGATCTTGAATGGAGTAGTGAGCACTAACAGAATCAAAAAAGAGCCACGCTGTTCTCGATTAAACCCAGAACGGGAGATAGTTTAAGACCACCATGAATCTCACCAGGTTTGCATATTCTCCCAATACCCATCACACATAAAAAATAGAGACATAGCACTTACTTGGGCACAAAATCCTGATTTGACCGGGCTTGCACATCATCCTGTAGGTCATCTTTGTCATAAGATTTAGAAGGACGCCTTCTCTGCAAAGCTTTCGGACGAAGCTTAATTGCAGTACCAAGGGTCATCTTGTTGTTACTAGCCATATTCAATGCCTTACTCAATGCCTTCACGGCGGCTGAATTCGATCTCTGAAAAAAGACACATGCTGTGCAAACTTGAGGCAACTGCCCTGGCAGATTCAGGACTAGCCATTAATGCTTGCCCTATGTCCGAGATAAGCGTATTCGGTGCCGGCTGAGCGCTTTCAAGGGGATCCCTTTTAGCTGGTAATCTTACAACTTTAGTAGCCATCTTGGCCATGTGAGTGAACAAAGTGTGCTAACTGGTTGCTGTCAGGGAACAGATGAGGCAACTATCCAGTTCTCACAGATTATTCTCTTCCCAGCCTTTGCGCTGCTCCATGGCAAATAGGTTTGTCTTTCTAAATGACAGACATGCAGGGCTGCCATGTCATCTTTACTTCACGAATGGAAAAAACAGGCTACAGCCTGTGAAAGGGGAAAGGAGCTACTGCGCTATTGTGAATGCCACCCAGCATCCTACCTTCCGCTGTGATCACACCAGATGCTTCAATGATGCCTACAAGCAGGGCCTGGTGGCAAGAGCAATACCCTCCCCCTAGTCTTGCTACCCAGCAGCTGGTATTTAGCAGTATACTGCCTCTGAATGTGGAGGTTCCATATTCAGCTTCCAGGATTAAGAGCCACTGATAGACCCCTTCCTCCATTCATGAGTCTAATCTCCTGTTGAAGCCATCTAGGCTAGTGCTTCTCACCCCATTCTTTGGCACCCAACTCCATCCGTGAGTTATGCCTTGTGCGAAGAAACACTTCCCCGCCTCTGTTCCGGATCTCTTGGCAATCCACTTCATTGGGTGATCCCCACCTACCTCCTGCTCCTTTGGGTCAGGCTTTGGGTTTCTGAAGAGGGGACGATCCCCAAGGGGCGAGTAAATCGAGGTGTTGTGGAGCTGCTGAAGAACTGCTTGCGGGTCTCCTGAAGCATTTGGATGGAAATGAAGGACAAAAGTCAATCCGATAACCCACAGGAAAATCCAGAGGCGGCCAACTTGTGGCCCTTCAGATATTTTGGTCTACAACTCCCAAGATCCCTCACCATCGGCTATGTTGGCTTGGGCTGATGGGAGTTGTTGGCCCAAGTTTCTGGAGGGCTACGCGGTATCCACCCCTGCACAGAATGATTCAAGAAGCTGCTAACAGAAGAACTGGGGTCTGTTGTCATGCATGTAAGCCCAGGGGGCAACAGCTTCCCTTGCCCAAGTGCTGTGCCCCTTCCCCGTTAGCTGTGCAGGGGCCGGAAGGTGCTTCCAGGCTGCTTCCGTGGGGCCCTGTGGGCCAGTCTGTGTGGGTGGCTCTCCCACTCAGATAGGCTTCCCAAGCCCGTGCCATTCCAACTGAGCTCTCTGAATCGCTCCACAAGACGAAGCACACACACTCCAGCGGCACACCAACAGTGTCAGCAACCCAAAGTATTTGAAGTAGCTGCAGAGTCAACGTGACAGAGGGGCCGTTTGTCCGATTGCCAGGTGGTTCACAAGCCACGGAGCACATGCCAGTCACAGGTGGCCTAAAGCACGTTCCGTGATGGCTGCCAGTCCAATGTGACCTCTTGCAGAGCCCTCTTGGCCTTTTGAAAGAGACCTGTGAATGTGCCGAGACCTGCGCAGCTTGGCTCATGAGTCAACACAACCTGGTTGAGTCTTAAAAAGACCATCTCCAAGTTGGAAAATTCACTGGAACCCTCATGAGGCTGCTCTCTTTAGGGAAAGGCCACTGGAATCAGGACTGTCAGTGTAAAGGGCAGCATGCATGGAAAACAGCCCTCCCCTGCTCTCCACCATGGCTAGCTTTTCCCGGCTGGACCCGAGAGAAAAGAGCTGGACCACCGGGAATAGGAACACCACCTGCTGCATGTCCATGGTGTTTGTCCTCTGTTGTCTCATCACGCTCCCCCATAATGGTGCTTTCCACAATGTTGTGGTTGTTGCTGTTCATGTTCCATTGCGTCTGGGGAGGGCGGCTGGCAATGCAGTCGGCGCAGAGCTGTAACACTTTGCAAAGGGGGCTCTCTTCCTCCTCCTTCTCTCCATCCTGCCTGGGGCGCTTGCCAAGTGCCATGGCGTGCAGGTTGACGCTGACAAAGGAAGACACACTATTTGCGTGGTGCCATACATGGAAGAGCAGTCACCTGAACCAGGACAATGGATTTCCATAGCCTGTGGCTTCTGGATTATTATTATTATTATTATGATTATGATTATGATTATGATTATGATTATGATTATGATTATGATTATTATGATGATGATGATGATGTATTTAATTTATTTCCCACCTTTTTTCCTCCAAGGAACCCAAGGTGGCATACATAATCCTCCTCCTCTCCATTTCTATCCTCACAACAACAACCCTGTGAGGTAGATTGGGCTGAGAGTCTGTGACTGGCCCAATGTCACCCAGTGGGTTTCCATGGCCGAGTGGGGACTAGAACTCGGATCTCCCGACTCCCAGTCCACCACCTTAGCCACTACACCACACTGGCTCTCATACCTCTAAGTACCTCTGTGAAACAGAAAGGCCTTGCCCAACCCAGTACCCTCCAGATGTTTTAGACTTCAGCTGCCATCAGCTGTAGCCCACATAGCCAATGGTCAGGAATGCTGAGAGTATGGTCCAAAACATCTGGAGGGCACCAAGTTGGGCAAGGCCAATATGGGGAATTTTGGAACAAGCTATTTACGGTGGCATGGCCAAGAAGAGGCACTCTAGAAGCCATCCTTCCGGGATGCATGGCAATGCCTGCAAGAAGCCCAGTCAAAAATGTTCAGAAACGACACAAGGAACAACACAGCTACAACAGAGAGCCTACAGAGAAGAGAGCCAAGGGCAATTCTACTACTGGTTACCCGAGCCTTTAATGAATTTATACACATGGGTTGCTGTACGGATTAGGCATTTGTCAACTACACTGAATAGGAAAACAAAGCAAACAACCAAATCAGATGTTAGAAAGTTGAGGCAGGATCGGAGCCTGGAGTAGGCAGAAGGGTCAGAGCCTGAAAACATTTGCCCTTTACTTGTTTAGGAAAGAGATCCAGGCCAAATCCATTCCAGCATTCTAATGATGTCTTCTTAGCACTGACCCGTGGGTCAGGTCATGTGTAGAAGCCTCAAGTCACTGCTGAATTTAAAAATGCACACTGTGGGGAGGCCAACTGAAGAACCTAAGGTGAACTGCATTCCCTAAAAACACGACAGCTCCAATACAAAAATGAAATTTTGTGGGGGCCCGTCTGTCCTCCAAGGGGATGTTCCATTTCCATTCTTCTAAGACAAAACTCATGAAAATAAAAGCTTTTAGAATGGTTTAGCAAGTAGTCTATTTCCCTGGGAGCACCAGGGAAATTGGAGAGTTTCTCGCAGACCATTTTAAATAACAGGACAGTGCTGACTCTACCATGAAGGTAGGCAGGTAGTTTTTACTTCCTCATCCTCATTTTGTATCGGAGAGTTGGGAGAAATTTGAGCACACCCAACCCTATTTGTCCCCACCTCTACACACTCCAGAAGTACAGCGCTCAGCATTCTGAGAACCTCATTTTCAAAAGAAAAAGTTTCTAGTCCTTAAGCTGGCTAAGGGTAGACTTGGAAGTCTCTGGGCTGTGCCTGGCAAGATCTCAGAAGCCAGAGCAGGGCCTGTGCAGGATTTTCAGTGATAGTGGGTTCTTTTCCCCTCTCCATAACAAGAAGGCTTGTGGAATTCAAGTACAGTACTGCTATTTCAGGCATTCCAAATAGCGCAGTATCTTCTTTCCCCATCCAGTCTAGAAAGGTTGCAGAACTCAGGTAACCACAGCTGTCTTTTGGACTGTTTTCCCGTTAAGTATGGAAAACCCTGTAATTGTGCTTGGTAACAGCTTTCATTTACTGAGAGGATTCAGCCCACTGACGATGGGGAATTTTTGGGGAGGTTCTAGGGAATGAGTGTACATATGGATGTACATATTCACTGGGCTCTCACGAAAGCACAGCCTCGGATCAATGTGCTGCTAAGGAGCTGGAACACTCCAAGGCACCCAACAGGCCTTGCCCTTCACATCTTACTCTGCAACGCTTTGAGGAGGCTCCCAAGCAGCAGCCCTCAGGATGGTATCAGTGACAGAAGGCAAGACAGACGGCTTTCCAGTGTAAGCGTTACCATTACGACACACGTGGCTTTCGCATTTCTTCCTGCTGCGCAAGCTCCACACACACAACATGGAACTTGGCACAGCACTGCTAGCATCACGGCTACAACAGAGGAGATTTGCAGATGCTTGAAACTGAATCACTACAGTGGGAGCTGCATCTTTAAATGTCGTTTGTTTACTTCAGAAGCCAGCATAGCAGAGATCAAGCTTCTTTCATACCTCCGTAAACGGGGTTTTCTATTGTTTGGATCCCCAGAGGTAGAGGCGACATCCCCAACTCTACAAGTAGCATGAGAGCATAGGCTTTTCCTTCTGAGGGACACCAGCTTCTTGAAGCTCTCCCTAAAAGAGAGAGAGAGAGAGACCAAGGTGACAAAGATCAGTTGAAAAGTCACACCACGATCCCACGGCTGTGGAGTGGACCAGAGTGGACCAGTCATCTTGCCTTGGTGGCTGTGGCCCACAACTGGGTTGTGGCCTAACTCAGAGCAGGGGGGAATCTCACCAATGACACCACTGCTATTTATTTATTTTTATAAAAAGTGAATAAACAGTTTTAAAATCTCTGCACCGGCTGCCAATTATTTTCCGGGCAAAGTATAAAGTATAAAGTGTTGGTTATCACCTTCAAAGCCCTACATGGTTTGGGTCCAGGTGACCTGCGGGATCTCTTTCTCCCGTACAATCCGCCCCACACACTCAGGTCCTCTGGGAAGAATTTACTCCAGTCAACAAAAATAAGGCTGACAACTATTACCCAGAGGACTTTTTCCTCTGCCGCTCCCAGATTATGGAATGACCTGCCAGGAGAGACTCGTCAATTTAGCAGTCTTCCAGGGCCAGATCTACACGTCGTTGCGAAGGGGCTTCCGTGAGCCTTTTTTAAAGACGTGCCTAAAAGAAGCGCCTCTTTCTTTACTGTGTGTACTGTGAGCTAGGCAGCGCCGCCTGCGGAAGAATCTCTGCCCCATTCCAAGACGCTGCTCTGGCCGCTTCCCCCTCGCATGTTCTTCCATTCAAATAATCCCCCCTCCTACCCGGCGGCTCTTCTGGCGTGTCCCACCGGCGGCAGCTCCTCCTGCAAAACACTTTTCTCCCTCGGTCTTCCAGATTTTAAAAAAGCTATAAAAACTGATCTCTTCCGGCAGGCCTACCCAGTTGAATTTTAAGATGCCTTTTAATAATGTGCTGCTTTTAATAATGTATTAGTTTTAAATGTTTTAATTATATGTATTTTATGGCATTTGCATATTATTATTATTATTATTATTATTATTATTATTATTATTATTATTGCATTAGTCCAAAAGTTACACAAGTGACCAATTAAAATTTATCAGTAAAATTGTTAAGGTTAAAAAGTATTCCTAAAATAACTAGCTTTACTTATACAATACATAACACTATAAACCCGTATCAGAACGCATTTCTCATTATTCAGCATCTCCCAGGCAATTCATAGCAATGGAAACTACATACTTCTCCCTGTATTGAGCAGCCTTTACTGCAAAAGGTGCAACCCTCCAAACCAGATATTGCTTAGTTCCTTGTAGCAAAAATCCCAGTTTCCTCTTTACACCCCAAATTTCATTAAAAAAAAAGGGGGGGCAATGTAACTAATGGGCTTTCCTGTCAATGTATAATTGACATTTGAGAGTATAACCTGCCAAATCCTCCAAAGCCGCTTCCTCACAAACACACAATCTCTCTTGGACAGATACACCATGAAACCTAGTGGAATTCATCATACAGTCCATTTGTTCGAAGCGCAATCCATTGAAAGCCCTTCAGTATTCCACCGTCATGGAGATTAAGAGGTACCTTTGCGTTGATGCTGATGTCTGGTACCTGCCACCACCTAGCTATTCTAGAGGATGTAAGGAAAGCTATATCAGACTGGGTGTCAACATCCAAGACTTATTGTTTAAAGCAATTTCTAGTAACATTTCCCCATGGGTTTAAAGCCTGTAAGGAGCAACCAAAATTTAGTAATTTGAGAATTTCTGCAGCCATGAAGTACCTAGATTGCTTATTCTCTGTTTCTCTAGACCTGTAATCATTCTCATCCCCATTTCAGTTTTGAAACCCCTGGGGCCATTTTGAACTTGTTCACTTTTGGTGAGATTTGCATATCCCCACGTTTCTGCACTGAATGTTAGCACTGGGATCATCTTTGCTTGAAAAATATCCAAAGTCGCATGCATTGACCCAGGGTATCTGAGACTCAGCAAACGGATTAGGGATTGCGCATGGGCAACTGATGTCAGTGATCCTCAGGGTGATGTGACACTTGTGCTGGTCATATGTGTCTTCTCAATTGCCTTCTCAGTGTTCTGCATTCTTTATCAAACCATAAAGTCTTCATAGGCTTTGTATCATTTGAACTGACAGTATAGCAGTCGTTAAGAAAGGTTTCAGAGTATCACACACGGCCTGATGCGCATGTAGAACTCAGTCAGGATCAGAATCACAAGACACAGTGATATTGAGCAAAGATCTAGCCATATTCAAATTCTGAAATGCTTCCAGTTTGATCGTATTTATTTTTTTGCTATTTTAATCTCTTTTCCTGATAAATTTCCTGGTTCTAGGAAAACCAGTGGTCTGAAAAAGTTTCAAGTCTTAAGTCGGATTCAGCAACCAGCATTACCACTACGAGTTGGGGATCCCTGTCTTCCCTGGGGGGAACCGTTACACTGGAGAATAGATGTGCTTTTTCTTTGGAAACACAAATGTAATCGAGAACAGTGCCAAGAAATGAGTAAAAGGATATGTAGTGCTGGGGCCATTGCTGCCTACAACATGCAATCCAAACATCTATGTTAGCCTAAATAAATTTAAAGCAGCACAATTTATCTTCACAACTCTGAATTTCCAGTAATTTAGTTCTACAGGGACATCTTGCGATATACCACCGTGTTCTGCAACTAATGGTAGTGATGAGTCCAGTCTGTCATTAACATCATCTCATAGGATAAGCAAAGCCTTTGGGAACTCCATATTCAGCTCCGTCAGTACTCGCTCCAAGTGCTCTTCTTTAACCAGGATGGCTAAACCCCTTACAGGTCTGGCCCTGTGATTTCTTTTGTCGGTTTAACTACACTGTAAAATGTGGAATCAGTAACTCATCTGTTGCAGTGAGCCATGTTTCTTGCAGTGATATCAGTGCGTCTTTAGATAAATATGTCATCAACTCACAATCCTGAGCTCTGGCCTTCCTCTCTCTCCCCCCCGCCCCCCAGCTGTATTCCATGACATAAGAGCAGAAGACACATCGGAACGCTTGCAGCCATCCTTTTTTGGCCTCCAGCGAACCCTCCTTTGATTTCCTCCTGCTGATGTTTCTTGGCTGGGGGGTCTTTCAGATTATGATCCTGCTGTTTGCGTTGTCAATTTATATAGCCCAGGTTTGTCATTTGCACCTCAGATAGCTCTTCCTCCTCCTTGATTCCATAGAAACATAGAATAGTCGAGTTGGAAGGGGTCTATAAAGCCATCAAGTCCAACCCCCTGCTCAATGCAGGAATCCACCTTAAAGCATCCCTGACAGACGGTTGTCCAGCTGCTGCTTGAATGCCTAGTGTGGGAGAGCCCACAAACTCCCTAGGTCATTGGTTCCATTGTCCTACTGCTCTAACAGTCAGGACATTTTTCCTGATGTCCAGCTGGAATCTGGCTTCCTGTAACTTGAGCCCATGATTCCATGTCCTGCACACTGGGATGATCGAGAAGAGGTCCTGGCCCTCCTCTGTGTGACAACCTTTCAAGTATTTGAAGAGTGCTATCATGTCTCCCCTCAATCTTCTCTTCTCCAGGCTAAACATGCCCAGTTCTTTCAGTCTCTCTTCATAGGGCTTTGTTTCCAGACCCCTGATCATCCTGGTTGCCCTCCTCTGAACACGCTCCAGCTTGTCTACATCCTTCTTGAACTGTGGAGCCCAGAACTGGACGCAATACTCTAGATGAGGCCTAACCAGGGCCGAATAGGCAGGAACCAGTACCTCACGCGATTTGGAAGCTATACTTCTATTAATGCAGCCCAAAATAGCATTTGCCTTTCTTGCAGCCATATCGCACTGTTGGCTCCTATTCAGCTTGTGTTCTATAACAATTCCAAGATCGTTCTTGCTTGTAGTATTGCTGAGCCAAGTATCCCCCATCTTGTAACTGTGCATTTGGTTGCTGCCCCCCCCCCCCATATATGTAGAACTTGGCATTTATCCCTATTAAATTCCATTGTGTTGTTTTCAGCCCAGTGTTCCAGGCTATCATGATCACTTTGAAGTTTGTGTCTGTCTTCCAGAGTATTAGCTATCCCCCTCCCCCAATTTTGTGCCATATGCAAATTTGATAAGCATTCCCTGCATCTACTCATTCAAATCATTAATAAAAATCCGTTGGTATTTCTGTGCAGGGATAAGTATTTTTAATGTATAATGCAACTCCGCCTTCCTTTCTATTTCTTCTGTTCTCTTTGAACAAGTTATATCCTTCAGTTGCTATATTCCTGTCTTGGGAGTCATTCCACCAAGTTTCAGTTATACCTATCAAGTTGTATTTGCCTTCATGTATTAAGAGTTCAAGTTCATTCTTCTTGTTTCCCATACTCTGGGCATTGGGATACAGACATCGAAGACCATGTTCTTTGTAGCCTGGCTTCATTCCTACATTGTTGGAGCTGTTTTCTGTGTTATGGTGCATGAGCCTTCATCCATTGTTGCCTTGAAGTTTACATCTCCTGCCCCCTTAGGATTTAGTTTAAAGCCCTCCTGATCAAATTCTTCATGCTGTGACCAAACACATTCTTCCCAGCCCTTAGGAGTTGCAACCCATCCCTTGCCAGCAGTCCATCTTCCAAGTAGTGTAGCCCGTGGTCCCAGAATCCAGATCTCTCACGTCGGCACCACCTGTTAGCATAGGTGCCTCCATTTTCTTAAGGAAACTGTGAAGCAGCCATTATGTAGGAAGCGAAACGCCACGTCTCCAAGGGTGTCTCCTTGTATCTGTCTTATCTAACGAAAACAATAGTCTCGGCTCCAGGCAAAAGTTAGCTTAACGTAACTTACTGTGAGCAAAGGGATTGTTTAGCAAAGATTAGCTATGCTCCAGTGTTATGTTCTGATTGGTTAATGCCGCTACTGGGCACTGCCCCTTTCAAGTTTCAAAAGCTGTGCTGAATCCCCTGTTTCGGTTGTCTGACTGCTCGCCTTCAGAGACCAGACCTTGATTACTAATCAATAAAGTGCTTTTGAACCCTCTGTCGCTGGAAGTGTGGAGTCGTGCTTAGGGGCTGATTGGATCTCGTCCCTAAGGGCAAAGAACTTGTACAACACACCTTCGTAGCCAGTCATTCACCCAGAGTATTCTTCTTTCCCTTTCTTATCCTCTTCCAAGAACCGGGAGGATGGATGGGAAAACTATCTGGGCCCCAAAGTGCTTGAGTTTCCTTCCCAGAGCTTCAAAATCTGATGGGATTTCTTTGTAGCTCCGCTTGGCAATACCATTTCTTCCCACATGGATGAGAAGAAAAGGGTATGTGTCAGTGGGCAACCCTTCAGTCACATTGTGGGACTCAACCGACTAACGTTTGAAAGTGCTGGACACGTGTCTTTTCTTGGATAAGGGATATTGGATGTTGCCTTTTGTTTGGCTAGTCTCTGCGGGGAGCCAAATGCCTCATCTTCCAGGTATCTCATACCTGCCCAGGCAGAAGGTCTTCTTAAGTCTGTAAATTTTACAGTGGGCATACTACTTCCCTCGTATGGCATCTCTGTTCTATCTTACTTAGTGGGTTAATCTCTACTGCCTTGAGGCAAGATGATGCGCCCTTCCCAGGCCTAAGAGGTTCCTGTTCATCTCCATCCCTTCCTTTATGACTATGGTCTTGCTGGGCTGAACAATAGCCCTCCATTAGCCAGTATGCCCCTTCTTCAGAGTCTGTGCATCTCCCATTTCCTGCCTGGAGATTTCTCATCTTTTCTTTCAGGCACTCAAATCTCATCGCAATTGCATTCTGTGCCTCTACTGGCAAAGCACAAAAAGAACGTAACAAGGCTTTCTCCTCGGTGTTGAAAAAAACACGCTTTTCTCTTAGGAGATATTTTCCGAGGTTCTTGCATTCTGGCAGGTTCTGTCTCTTTCTGCGCTTGAATTTCTAAATTTAGAAAAGTGGGGTGATTTTCTGGGGTAGTATCGACTTTGCTGCCGAAATGAAAACATAAAAAAAGAGAACATTTACTTTGAGGTTTTCATTTTCTGCCAAAAAGGCCCTCTTTGGCAGAAAAGCAGAGTTGAAATATGAAGGAATGAATTAACGAATTAATAATAAATTTATTTATTTATTCGTTAATTCATTCATTCGTATTTTAAAGCTGCTTTCCTATCGAAGGGAGCCTTGCTTGGCAGAAAATGAAAACATCAAAGAAAATGTTTCTCCCCCTCTTTATTTAAGTATTTCGAGAGAAAGATAAAAGAAGAAAGATTGTGAAAGGGCTTTTTCTAGAACACAGATTTGAACTGATTCTCCGCAGGGAACCCCAGGAATTGTAGTTCTGTGAGAAGAGGGAGTTCAAAGGCATGTCTCAGGTATGATGCGGTGGAGAACTGGAGCTCCAGCCTATGGTACTGTTCAACATCTGTACACTACACCATTATCTTTGGTTAGATACATGAAGAAGGAAACAGTCTTTACAAAGTTTGAGGGAACCCTTTAGAACAAGGAGTCACAGAGCTGACTCAAGTATGCGGGCACCAAACATGATCTTGAACGGAGTAGTGAGCACTAATCACATCCAACAAGAGTTTTAATCTGGTTTTAAGCTAATGCTCTAGATTAAAACCAGAACGGGATACCGTTTAAGACCACCAGGACTCTCACCAGGTTTGCATATTCTCCCAATACTCATCACACACACAAGAAAGAGATAAAGCACTAACTTGAGCACAAAATCATATTTTGGCTGGCGCAGCTCTTCGTCCTCTGGGTCGTCTTTGACGTGGGATTTAGAAGGGCGCATTCTCTGCAAAGCTGTCGGATGAAGCCTGCTTGCACGGCGAAGAGTAAGCTTGTGGGGAGTGGGCGGCATCAATACCAGCAGGTGCAATAAATTCCCTCTCTGAAAAAAGACACATGCGATGCAAACTTGAGGCGAGTGCCCTGGCAGATTCAGGACTAGCCATTAATGCTTGCCCTATGTCCGAGATAAGCGTATTCGGTGCCGGCTGAGCGCTTTCAAGGTGATCCCTTTTAGCTGGTAATCTTATAGCGCAGGAAGCCATCTGGGCCATGTGAGCGAACAAAGTGTGCTAACTGGTTGCTGTCCGGGAACAGACGAGGCTACTATCCAGTTCTCATGGATTATTCTCACCCCAGCCTTCACGCTGCTCCATGGCAAATAGGTTTGTCTTTCTAAATGACAGACATGCAGGGCTGCCATGTCATCTTTACTTCACGAATGGAAAAAACAGGCTACAGCCTGTGAAAGGGGAAAGGAGCTACTGCGCTATTGTGAATGCTTGAAACAGTAAATGCTAGTAAATGGGGAAAGGAGCTATTACACTATTGTGAATGCCTGAAATACAGGAAAAGAGGTACAATGCTATTGTGAATGCCTGAATCAGCACTACTGCACTACTGTGAATGCTTGAAATGGCACCACTGTGATACTGTGAATGGAAAAATGAGGCTAGGTATTGTGAATGGAAAAGCAGTCCTATTTCAATTGGGGATAAAGAGGGAAATGGGGGAGGAAGGGGTGGCCCCACCGCTTGACCAGTTCACAGCCAGGTCAGAGAAATAGGCATGCCCAGGATTTAATGCCGGGGGCTGGGGCACACTGTAGTGGAACTGCAGGGTAGCAGCCTTTAAAGGGAAAAAGATGCACTAAAAGGACTTTCCAAAACTGCGGGGTCACTGTGGATTGGTGACAGTGTCATCAGTCACAAACAAACCTGGTGTGCTGCCCCTCTGCACTAAATCAGTCATGTGGGTGGGGCCCTAAAATATTGTCATTAATGATATTTTGCTTGTGACAAGCAATCATTTTGCACTGTTTTAAGTTACCGTGTTTTGTGATAAGAGCTTAAGAGCAGCTCTGCTGGATCAGAGCAAAGGTCCACCCACCCAGCATCCTACCTTCCGCTGTGATCACACCAGATGCTTCAATGATGCCTACAAGCAGGGCCTGGTGGCAAGAGCAATACCCTCCCCCTAGTCTTGCTACCCGGCAGCTGGTATTTAGCAGTATACTGCCTCTGAATGTGGAGGTTCCATATTCAGCTTCCAGGATTAAGAACCACTGATAGCCCCCTTCCTCCATCCTATCATGGGTCTAATCTCCTGTTGAAGCCATCTAGGCTTGTGCTTCTCACCCCATTCTTTGGCACCAAACTCCATCCGTGAGTTATGCCTTGTGTGAAGAAACACTTCCCCGCCTCTGTTCCGGACTTCTTGGGAATCCACTTCATTGGGTGAGCCCACCTACCTCACGCTTCTTTTGGTCAGGCAATGGGTTTCTGAAGAGCGGATGATCCCCAAGCGGCGAGTCGTGGAGCAGCTGATGAACTGTTTGCTGGTATCCTGAAGCATTTGGATGGAAATGAAGGACAAAAGTCAGTCCGATATCCCACAAGAAAATCCAGAGGCGGCCAACTTGTGGCCCTCCAGATATTTTGGCCTACAACTCCCATGATCCCTCACCATCGGCTATGCTGGCTTGGGTTGATGGGAGTTGTTGGCCAAAGTTTCTGGAGGTCTACATGGTGTCCACCCCTGCACAGAACGATTCAAGAAGCTGCTGAAAGAAGAACTGGGGTCTGTTGTCATGCAGGTAAGCCCAGGGGGCAACAGCTTCCCTTGCCCAAGCACTGTGCCCCTTCCCCATTAGCTGAACGTTAGCTGTACAGGCTCTCAAAGAAAGCTCACAATGGCCAATGAATGCACCTGAATATGATGACTTGGTGGACAAAAGAGACAAATTGATGGAAGGTTTGGACAAGGATTTTCCGGCTAAGGCAGACTGGTCAAAGATTTATTTGGTTAAGTGGAAATTGCAAATGCCAAAGAGACTGCAACTTCAGCAATGGTGGATCTCTCTGTAAAGGGGCTGCAGGGACCTGTGCAGCAGAAATATACACATGTAATTTTAGGGTGGGGGAGAAGACTGTGAAGGAGCCAGTGAATGCAGTATAACAATGTCTGGGTGCTCAAGAAAGGAAGAGAGAAGACCTAAATGGTTCCATCATGGTTATGCAGGCTACTCACTTGAAAACACAGGCAGGCAGGGGTGGAGGGAATAGCGGAAGAGGGGGTCGGGGAGGTTTTAGTGGCAGAGGAAGGTGAGGAAGAGGTCAAGGATGGCAAGGGGGACAGCTGCAGGGAACCCCAGTTGGAGGACTGAGAGCTGAGGTGCTGCCTTTCAGCCCAGGCTCAGGAGAGTGTTTTCACTGTGGTCAGACAGGGCACTGGAAAAGAGAATGTCCTTAAGTTGAAAAGAAAGTGCAATAGGAAAGCGCAGCTACAGAGGCATGCGGAAGAAGGGGGGAAGTGACTCAGACTCAGAAAATGATGGGTTTACACAAATGTGTAGAGAAAGGTTGCGGTCTGGAAGTGATAGAAATTGGGTCTGGATTGGAGCAGACTATGATTGGGATTTGGAAGACGCTATACATTTTGCCTGTGTTCAAGTCACTCCCCGCCCAGGAGTGGGTACTCAAGTCTCTTTGAAAGTACTTGGGTGCAAAGTAGAACTTTTGGTGGATACAGGGGCTACAGATTCCACTCTTAACCCACAAAAGTGCCCCTTGCCTCTAGGGCAAAAGAATGTGAACGCGATTGGATTCAGTGGGTGTCTGAAACCCGGCCAATGTCAGAGGACGTGTCAGTGGAAGTGCCAGGGAGGCAAGAGATTTTGGAACATGAGATTTTGTTGAGTCAAAGCACTCCAGTCAATTTACTAGGTATAGACTTGTTGTGTAAGATTGAATGTGCAGTGGGTGCAGCGGAAAGTAGTGCACTTGGGACAAAGTTGTTTTTGTGGATGTCTCTGCCAAAAGGGGGGCAGAAGGATGGCCATTGATAGGATATGCTGTGGCAGGAAGCGCAGGAGTGGAATTAGAAGCTGCAGCACTGCCAGGGAGTTTATCAGCTCAGGGAGCGGAATGGTTTGCGCTCCCTCGAACTTGTTTGGTGCATGAAGGCCGGAAGGTCACAGTACATACAGACTCTAGATATGTTTTTTGGGACAGTCCACAATTTCAGAATTCTGTGGGGAAATAGAGGGTTCCTAACAGCAACAGGGACACTGATAAAGAATGCAAAGATTATTTATTTATTTATTTATTTATTTATTTATTTATATTGAATGCCTTGCAGAAACCCCTTGCAGGTGCAGTGGTTAAATGGGCAGGACACCAGAAAGGAGAAGATCCAATAAAATGGGGAAACGACTGGGCAGATCAGGCAGCAGGAAAGGCCACAAGAGCCTTCATAGGGATAGTCCAGGATGCCATCGACACTTTGCCCAGTGCCCTTGGACATTTGGCAGCAACACAACGTGCAGCCGGCCTTGGTGAGCAACAAGAATGGCTCAAATGGGGCTGCAAGCCGGATCCTGATGGGATCGTACGTGAACCCCGCACCCACAAGCCAGTAACAAACCAAACCATGTACCTCCCTCTCACTAGAGCAAGCCACACTCTGGGCCATGCCAATAAGGAAGGGAAGATCAACCAGATAAAGAACGCTTGGTTTGCCCCAGGGATTCAACCTATTTGCCAATGGGGAGCAGAACAACGTACGTCATGTCCAAAGCATAATGTGGGGAACGCAGTCAAGGTCCCGCAGGTGAAATTGCAGATTGATTTCATCCAAATGACCAAATGTCAAAGATTTCAATATGAGTTAGTAATAATCGACATGTTCTCCAAACGGATTGAGGCCTATCTGACCTTGAGGGCGGATGCCATGCCAAGAAACTGCTCTGGGAACTCATCCTGAGAGTTGGATTGCCAGCTACTTTACAGAGTGACTGGGGTACTCGTTTTACCGGCAAGGTGATCTCAGTCCTAGAAAAGGCTTTGGGCGTAGACCGACGCCGTCGCGGTCCTTATCACCCGCAATCCACAGGGCTCGTGGAGAGGCGTAATGGGATTCCAAAGAACAAAATTGCCAAAATCTGTGAAGGGATGGGACTCAAATGGCCAGAGGCGTTGCCTCTAGCCTTGTATGCAATGAGGGTCACTCCAGGTCCCCTTGGTCGGTCACCACATGAGATTGTGATGGGCAGGCCAATGCGTGTACCAGCTTCACCACCACCATGCAGTGAACTGCAGCGGGTCGATGAGCGGATTAGAGACCATTGGTCCAGCTAACCAACTCTATGCAAGGACGCTTTCCACAGGTCAAAGTTGCTTTACCTGCTCCCAACCAGCACAAAAGGGGCCATAAGTTGAAAGCAGGAGATTGGGTGTGCATGAAGTCATTCCAGTGAAACAAGCCAAGGAAGTCTGCGGGTTAAAATAGGCCAAACTTGCCAAACTTTTAAAACATTCTACACAGTACGTGATCTAACGAATGTGTCGGAGGGTGTGCAGTGTACAGAGTTCTCTAATGCTACTGTCTGGGAATGTGTCTGGGCCTCAAAGGGAGAATGCTACCTAAATGGTACCAAAGTAAGTGCCCCCACCGCCAAAGATAGAGGCAGTGTTATACCATTTGGAGGCCACTACGCATACTTCACACTTGGCTCTGATAGAAACGGCATCGCACTCGAAGGTCATTATTTTGTACGTGGTATTAAGGCTTACAAGATCTTGCGTGGCAATTGGTACGGCATATGGGAGACATTGCAATAGATGCACCGTTGAGGATTCCAAGGCAATGTTAGAGAACGGTTATAAGAATCCCCTCACTCAAGGGAAGTTGGTTGGGTGCTCCACAGTAGGGATTCTCCCAGGGGTGGGAACAGCCTGCCTGAGACAATATGTCATAAGACCTCAAGCGGTTGTTCGAAATCATGGCAGATGAATTCAAGCAGTCTGTTGGAGAGTTGGGCAAGGCAGAACAGATCAGACAAATGGGAATACCGAATCGGATGGCCATAGATTTCATACTCAAAGAGGAAGGCAGAGCCTGTGCAGTTCTTTCATGGGAATGCTGCGTATATGTAAATAGCCCTTTTCAAGGGGTTGAAGCCCATATGAATGATGCTATTGTCCGTGCTAATAAAGCTAGCCAAATAGCATATGTTCCCAGAGGCAGCTCTATGGACTGGCTGAGTGGATGGTTGCCCAGTCTCTTCTCATGTGATTGTATGTGATAGGGCAGTTAGTAATCTATGCTTTGAAATCCTGCATTAAGAAAACATCTGATTCTGTCCAGGCCATCTCAGCCACCCAAATGAAAATGATGGTATACAAAAATGTACACCTTGCAAAAATGCAGACAAACATTAACATATTTGCAAAAATGCACAAAAAAGACTTTATTCAATGTGGGTAGGGGAATGTGTACATTGGCAAAAATGTGCACAAAAATGTGCTCATTTGGGGGAATGCTTAAAAAAATTGAAAGCGTGCATATGCAGACTCAAAAACATATTGCAATCCAATGCGGAATTAGGAGAAAAAAGCATATATATATATATATATATATATATATATATATATTGAGGGAACCTAAGTGAAAAATGGGAACCAGAGTGAAATTGAGCATGACAGATTCACCCATCCCTATTGAATACAACAGCCTACAGATTTAAATATCTTTAAACTAATAAATAAGCCAAAGGGAAGCATTTGACTAAATTGTTAGTGTGGTCTTCATTTTTTGGACATTATAACAACAAATGAAGACCATACAGCACACTTATTAATTCATTTATTTGTTTATTTTGTTATTCCTTTTCCCTACCTTTTTTTGCTTTTCTTTCCTTCTTTGTATTATTCTTCCCCCCCACAAAAAAATTGTATTGCGTAATTAATTCTATATAACAGCTGTTTACGCATCAGTTGTTAGGGGACTGATCATTTGTTGGTTACATTAAAATAAATTTGAAAATTTGAAAAGAAAGGAAAAAAAGGTTTGCCTAAATCGTTACCCGAAAGTCCCCTTGTAGTTGTGCCAGATGAGGATGCGCTGGTGGCCGCAGGTCTCTTCCTAAATCGGGGCTGAAAAGAATCCACAGAATCACACACTTAAATACCCGCACGCGCACATCCACACGTCACAACTAACCATTGGTGCATATTTTCAGTTAGCTGCCAACAAAGGTCTGGGGAGACGGATGCCTTGCTACAACCCGTATAAAGCACGTTAGCCCTCAACCTGCTTTCCAAATGATGGCTTCCTGATCCCCGGCCGTGTCAGGCATAATACTGAGCTATGGGCGTGGGGAGAGACGAGTCTTGTGCTTCCCACTCACCCCCCAGGATCTCCTGGATACACGAGTGCCAGGACAGGACAGACCATGGTGGGGGGTTACGATGGTCTTGTCCTAGCCAGGCGTCTTCCCTTGTTGAGGGAGAGAACTGCTGCGACAGACGGTCTTCTTCACCATCTAGGGTCACAGGAAGGAACAGACCTTCTTGGAGAGTAAGGCCCCTGCCGGGAGAAGGAGCAGCTGCCAACTGCCAGCCACATACCCCACCAACGGGAGAAGGCAGCCAGAAACACTCCTGGGTTAGTGTTTGCCCAATGCAAACGTCACCAAGGGACTTTCTCCCTGGAGCCCAAAGTACCGGTGGCCAGGGGGCCTCACTCAGTGTGATGTCTACCCACAGGGCTTAGGGTGGGAACTGTGCAGTTTGGGCTCATTCATGCACTACGGAAGAACACAGCCGGGATCACTTAACATGCTGCATGGCGCACTTTGTTGGGGTTGGTGCGGACTGCCGACTTGGCCATTGTGTCGGTGCCTGCAGGAGAAATGTTATCGGTCATCCCGGCTCCCGTAGGCTTGATTTCCGCTTCCCTGGTGCCAGACATCCCGTCAGCAGTCAGTCATCATATGGGGGGAGCAGCAAGACTCCTGGGAGCACCCAAATGGTCAATTTAGTGGGCTAACAAACACGTCACAGTGGCCTTGGATGCAGGGAATTCAGGTTCAGACTCTTGCTCGCCATGAAGCACGGCTACCTGCCTTTTGGGAGAAGGATCGGGTACCGAGAGAAACAAAGAGCCAGGCTTTGCTTACCATGGCATACGGGGCATGTGAACGTATCCACTCCCTGCCATTATACCGCATCCTGGCGCTTGGCTCCCTCCGTCTGCTCCTGTGAATGCCTAGAAGGAAGCCCTCCTAGCCTTGGACTGTGCCTCCCACTGCTCCTTCTCCTAGTCCAGGCGCAGGAAAGTTCCCCAACCTCTCTGCTGCTCGTGGCAGAAGAAAGGCGCAAGGCAACTCTCTCTTTCTTCAAATCTCAACAATCCCTAGTCCACCACCAACTGCCACAGAACGCCCAAGAGCAGCTGAATTCCACCCTCCCTTTAAAGGGGCCTCTGCGCTACAAGGATTCCGCTGAAGCAGCACCCCTGGTGTTTCCCCCTGAGAACATGGATGCGGCTTCGTACCAAGTCAGTCCATCCTCCTTAGTCTAGTCGACGTTGACTGGCAGCCACTCGCTGGGGCTTCAGGCAGGAGCCTTTCCCCTCTACCTGGAGAGGCCACCCATCGAGTGTGGGGTCTTCTGCATGCAAAGCATGTGTTCCACCACTGAGCCTTTCCTCAGATCTTCACACCAAAGTTCAACCACCGTTGGCTGGTTATTGCCATGCTATTCACAGCCGAATCTTCCATGCCCCACATGGTTTGCATAATGCATATGTGAAGGACAATGGGTCTGAAACGGTTCTGCTTTGATCGAATGTTGCTTTTTGTGTCTACCAAGAACGAGCAAAGTGCATTTCGTGTTGTTTCAAGTTTCGCTGTCCCAGGCTCGGGTGGGAGGGAGAGAGCTGGGAGCGCCTGCCAAGGTTGTCTTGGCCTGGCGCTTCCGACTCCCGCTCTAGCACCTGGGAGTTATCAGGGGCTGCCTAGATGTTAACCCATTTCAGCTGTGGGAAAGAATGTTGCTAAGATGTGGGTCTCGCTCCTGTTGGGAGGGGTCGCCGGAAGCCCGGGAAGGGCATCGATTGGTTGGCATTGGTCATGGGGCCAGGTGGTCGAAGAAGGCATAAAAAGTCCAGTGTCAAGGAGTCGTCATCTTCCTGACTGGACGACACGTGTGTCGAACAGAAGATCAGGTCCGGGCAGTCAAAGGGGGCTGCTCGGAGTTAGTTAGGCTTTTCTTAGGTTTTAATGTGTTGGGGTATTGTGGACAAGGTCAGCCGCTGCCGCTGTGGCTGGGTGGTGGAATGACTGATGGTTTTATTGGGGTAATGGCTAGCCTTTTCTCCCTCAATTTCCTTTCTCCCTCCTTTCTCCCTCACCCCCTTCCCCCAACCTTCCCTTGTCCCCTCCGCTTAGCTTTTACCGACCAAGGCCTTACATGTTAGTCTTAGTGGTGTTAATAAACCTCCTTTGGTCCCTAATGTGTGCTTGTGCTTTATTCTTGGAACATCTGGCTCTTCCCGGTTGTGGACAGGGCTAGGGAGGTGGGTTGCCTGGGAGCTTGGGACGTTTGGTCCAGGCAGGTCCTGGCAGGGACATCAGGTGGACCCTGACATCCATTACAGTGTATACACAGACATCCAGTGGGCTGACTTCACAGGGGAGTTCCTGCTGGCTGGAGGCGTTCTGAGATCCTTTGCGGCACATGACGTCGTGGCCAGGATGCTCAAAAACAGTCGTTTTGGCCAGCTGAGGAGGTTTCAGGTGCTCGATCTGCAATGTGCCCCAGGCCACCTCATTAAACGCTGGGCCTGCCTGTGATGTGGGCTGGCCCTCGGCCATCCCCTCCTTGAGCATTCCCGTTGAGAGACGTCTATGTACTTCCTGCATTGTTATTGTTGTTTTTCTCTTTTCTTTCTTTATATAACAGAGAATAGAACAGTCCCCTAAGAATTGGGGTTTCATCAGCTGAAAATTACAGAAAACTTGGTTAATACAATTTTAGGGTTAGGGTTAGGATTAGGGGAATCATTTGTATTGTAGCAATTTGCCAAGGTTCCATTTATTCCATTTCTTCAAGTCTGGAATCATAGTTTTAATAATTTCATTTATTTTAAACAATTTGTTAATTTATCTAAAGGAAGTTCTACAAATTATTTATTTATTTATTTATTTAATTACATTTATATACCGCCCCACAGCCGAAGCTCTCTGGGTAGTATGGCTAATAAGGTATTGATGGTTGGGGTGAATGTTGTATGACATGATAGTAGATTTTTCATAATTAACTTCTCAACCTGCCACTTGTCTGAAATTTTCAAGTTCTTCCTTTAGGTTAGAAACTGATTGATGTGGGTCCCCCAGCATAATTATCATGTCATCCGCATACAGGTTCATCACATGTTCTTCACACCCTCCTCTGTGTCCGAGAATACCTGGGTGTTGGTGTATAATGTTAGCCAATGGTTCCAGGGAGAGGGTGAAGAGCAGAGGCCTTGTTTCATTCCCCGTGCCAAGCTGATAGGCGGAGAATCTATATTGTTAGTACGCACCGTTGCAGTACTAGCAGCGTATAATTTGGAAATTGCGGTCACAAATGAGGTTCCTGGCTGATAATAGTTTAGGACTCTTCACAAGTATTGCCATTCAAGACAGTCAAAGGCCTTGAATATGTCGAGTGAAATTAGTGACAATGAGTGACCTGTTCTGCCTGCATCATAGATAATATTTAAGACCAGTTGTATTGGTTCAGATATATGTCTTTGGGGAATAAGTCCAGTCTGGTCTACCTGAAGACCTACCACCTATTTAATCGTTGAACTAAAAGTTATGAAAAAAAAATTGATCCTGATTGAGTAATGTGATTGGGTGATAGGATCCCACCTTTGCGTTGTCTTTCCCAGGTTTTGGTATTACTATTATCCTGGACTTCTTCCAGGTGTTGGGGTTTGTTAGGATTTTTGTAACAAATCTGGAAAGGGGGATTATGAAATTTGAAGAAAAATCCATTTCCCCCCATCCTCCCCACCCCAAGGGTCGCTCTACTTTAATTGGAATTAACAAAAATGCTTATAGCACTGCCATTTTTAAGAATAAAGAGTTGAAACTTGGCACAGTGGTAGCTCCTAGGTAGAGCTTTATCCATGCCAAATTTGAAGCATAACCATTCATTTCTTGATTTTTAGGAATTTTCAAATTTTGAGGCTTTAATTTTTAAAAAACAACAACACACCATCATTTTTAAAGGTAAAGAGATGAAACTTTGTACCACGATAGCTCTTAAGTAGGGCTTTAGCCATGCCAAGTTCAAAGCAGATCTGTACATCTGTTGATTCTTAGGATTTTTTTTAAATATTGAGGTTTTAAAATTATTATTTCTAAAAATCATGGGAGCCATACCCTTCAAACTCAGGTTATCAAGCCTCCTCTTTGGGGTCTTTCACCTTGAGCATGTTCAGCCCTTGGCATCAAGGGGATCTCCAGTTTTTAGCTAAGAAGTACTGGGTTAGGAGGGTACCTTTCCTGTTGCAGGTTTGGTGGGCAGTCGTGCACCTGGAGCTCAGCAGAGGTGAGGCAACCACAGATTAAAATGTAGGAAAGGAGAGGTCAGTCAAAGCAGCCCAGAGGTCAGGCAAAACAGAATGGGCCAGAGGCCTTTTTCTCAGAGTTCCACATCATGGGCGATGAAGGATCATCCTTAGATGAAAACACTCATGACCAACAGTGACCCACAAAAAAGAACCTTTGCCTGCAAAAGGATCATTAAAGCCTGTCGGGGACAAGCTTGTTGCGAAAACAGGAGGCAAAGGTCATAGGTTGCATGGGAGTGTGGATTCTGGCACACTTTTTTAATGTCTCTGAAATTCTCCGACTGTTTTTCAGGTGTCAATGCTGTGTGTGTGTGTGTGTGTGTGTGTGTGTGTGTGTGTGTGTGTGTGAATTGAATAACTGGAAGGTGATATGTGGGGTGAGGGCTAGCTTTGATATTGACATCTGCAGCTAGCCAATTAGGAACTGCCACAGCGCCGTCTATGACCGTCTCCTCCTTGCAGTGTTTGGGGGAGTGGGAAACACTAACTGGCTGCTGATTCTACCAATGGGGTGAGGGAGAGGGAGGGTGTTTCTGCTCGGGCTAATAGAAGTCAATCATCCACATTCCACAGTGTGAAAGTGCTGCTGGGCTGGCTGGCATCGAGAGCTAGAATGCTCCTACACCTGAGTCAGGCACAGGCTGGCTCTCTGTTTCAATTAAACTATTATTCCTGTTGCCTGGATGGGCTTCCAATGCAGAGGAGGGGGCCTCCGTCCAATAGATCTGGAGGGCACCAAGTTGGAGAAGGCTGGAGTAGAAACTTGCACCAGCAGCAGTGGAACTCTGCGTCAGCAAAGTAAAGGATAGAAGCTCCCTCCATAATTTGCAGGGCTGGATTAATGTGTGTGCGTATTTGTGTGTGTAAGGGGAATAATGTTTTCTTGGAGGGGGGAACAAAAATTCCTAAAAAATCAAGGCATGAATGGATCTACTGCAAGCTTGACATGTCTAAATCCCCACTTAAGAGCTATCACCATTATTTATTATTATTTATTTACAATATTTATTTACCGCTCCCTATTGAAAATTTCGGAGCGGTGTACAAGATAAAATGAAAATAAAAACAGAATAAAACACTTAAAACAGATTTTAAAAGAAGCAAACACAGTGTGTCATGGCTGGACATTAAGGAAAGGCTTCCTGGAAGAATGATGTTTTCAGGAGGCACCAAAAGGAGTACAAAGTTGGTGCCTGCCTGACCTCCAGAGGCAGGGAGTTCCACAGGAGGGGAGCCACCGCTCTGAAGGCTCTTCCCCTGGTGGATATCCCTTTATCTTTAAAGCTGAAGGAGCTGTAAGCATTTGATTAATTTCCACTGAGCGGTTTTCCGAAAACAGGTGGTCCTCCGACGGGTAATCCGATGGGGCGGAGTAAGGGGAGTCGTTCCGAAATCGGGGCAGAGAATTGCCTCAACGGAGCTCTGGCTCAAATTTCAAGGCAGAGAAGACCCAACTTGCACACCCCTATCAACATTCTCTTCTCATACAGGATGAGATCTCAAGCTTGGGAGTTAGGGTTTGACTAACACTGAGTGATCAGTTCAGGCCTGGTTGGTATGGAAGGGAAAGAAGAGAGATTTTCTTTGGAGTGCTTACACTTAAGCGCCATTTTGTTGACAGCATCCATCTTTGTCTCTGACCTACTTTGAAACTCTGGCATCGATTGGTCTATATCATTCTCCAGGTCATCTTTTCCTTGGAAAACGTCATTTCTTTCCCCTCTGGAAAGCCTCTTCTTTTTGGCCATTCTTTTTTCACGCCAAAAAGAGTATTGGTTCTTTATCTGTGCATCCAACAGCTCTTCTTCATCTTTCTTTTTTGTAACCGTTGGATATTTATAAAGAATAACCCTGTCTTTATTACAACGTTCTACCAGTCGGTCCATTCTTTATATGGAACAAGACAGCTGGAACAAGTTGGGGCATGTCGCAAGGCAGTTAGATCTGATACAGAAACTCCTAGTAAATCTTATTTCATCAGGCCTTATTTATACTCAAAACCTTCAAGCATAGAGCCCCTGATACACTGGAGCCTTGTTTGATTTGTACCCTTAGTTACCCCGTTATTCAGCATCGCAAACAAATCAAGCCCTTTTACAGTTGCCACAGTTAGGGGTCACAGCCACCAAGGCAAGATGACTGGTCCACCCTGGTCCGCTCCACAGCCGTGGGATTGTGGTGAGACTTTTCAACTGATCTTTGTCACCTTGGTCTCTCTCTCTCTCTCTCTCTCTCTCTCTCTCTCTCTCTCTCTCTTAGGAAGACCTTTAAAAAGCTGGTGTCAAAGAAGCTCAACAGCAAAGGTCTGCACTTATCTCCTAGTTGCACAGTTGGTGAAATTGCCTCTTTATTTGCGGATCCAAACAATGGAGAAACCCATTTAGGGAGGTATGGAAGAAGCATGGTCTCTGCTATGCTGACTTCTGAAGTAAACTCCCACTGTAGTTGTTCAGTTTGAAGCATCTGCAAATCTCCTCTGTTGTAGCCATGATGCTAGCAGTGCTGTGCCAAGTTCCATGTTGTGTGTGTGGAGCTTGCGCAGCAGGATGAAATACGAAAGCCACGTGTGTCGTAATGGTAACGCTTACACTGGAAAGCCGTCTGTCTTGCCTTCTGTCACTGATACCATCCTGAGGGCTGCTGCTTGGCAGCCTCCTCAAAGCATTGCAGAGTAAGATGTGAAGGACAAGGCCTGTTGGGTGCCTTGGAGTGTTCCAGCTCCTTAGCAGCACATTGATCCGAGGCTGTGCTTTCGTGAGAGCCCAGTGAATATGTACAACCACAAGTACACCCATTCCCTAGAATCTCCCCCAAAATTCCCCATTGTGAGTGGGCTGAATCCTCTCAGGGAATGATAGCTGTTACCAAGCATAATTACAGGGTTTTGCATACGTCATGGGAAAGCAGTCCAAAAGACAGCTGTGGTTACTTGAATTCTGCAACCTTTCTAGATTGCAGATGGGGAAAGAAGAGATGGCGCTGTTTGGAATGCCTGAAATAGCAGTACTGTACTTGAATTCCATAAGCCTTCTTGTTACGGAGGTGCGAAGAACCCACTATCACTGGAAATCCTGCACAGGCCCTGCTCTGGCTTCTTGCCGGGCACGGCCCAGAGACTAGCAAGTCTACCCTTAGCCAGAGATTCTCCGAGTGCTGACCGCTGTGCTTCGGAAGCGTGTAGAGATGGGGGCAGTGAGGAGGCCTTCTGTGATGAGGAGTTCCTACAGGATGACAGTGAGGAGGACGGAGAGGATGTATATGATGTGCATCCAGCAGGTGAAGTTTTATTCCTATTACTGGTGGTCCAGCTCTTTTCTCTCATGTCCAGACTGGAAAACCTGGCCATGGTGGAAAGCCAGGGGGGGCTGTTTTCTCTGCATGCTGCCTTTTACACGGAGAGTCCTGATTCAAGTGGCCTTTCCCTAAATAGATAAACCCCATGAGGGTTTCACTGAATTTTACAGCCTTGACCTGCTTTTCTTAATACTCAACCGGGTTGTGGCGAATCATGATCCAAACAGTGTAGGTCTCGGTGCTTCGCAGGTCTTTTTCAAAAGGCCAAGAGGGCTCTGGAAAAGGGTCCCTTGGATTGACGGCCATCATGGAACGTGCTTGTCTGAATCGTCCCATCATGGTTGCCAGTAGAGTATAGTAGGGACCTGCTTTTTGCTGCATCAGGCTTTATCGGTCTTTGTTGTTCTGGGCAGATTTCTTCTCTTCTTTCCTCTGTCCCACCCCCCACCCCAACCCCAAGCAGGGCAATATGACAACATTTAACTAAAACTCTGACAGCAGATTCTGCTGGAATCTTACAAATAAGGTCTGAGCTGCCCAGTGTTGCGGGCCTCCCAGGAATGCTTTCCTGCTTGCTAGAGATGGCAATGGGAAAGGCTGGTTTATCAAAGGGCATCTCCACATGGGGCTTTTATCTTGAGATGGAGATTGGCTTCTCTTGGGAGTTTGTGGGTCTTTGACACGATATCATCACCCCCAGCACCTCTCTCGGGCTTTCAGAACATTTCCATGGCTTAAATTGGAACAGAAATAATATGGTACGATCCATGTTCAGTCAGTCTGACTTTGTATGTGGAAAGAGGAAATGGTGCTATAACTACAGCCATGAGTTGGTGCTGTTTTATGAAACGTAAAGGTCTTGCAGATAAACGGGGAAGGAAGGGCAGAGGGAAATGCATGTAATGGGCCAATCAATCCAGCAAAGAATCCAGAAGCAGAAGGCCCAGTAGAAATCGCAGGATGAAAAGCCTCTGTGTAGAGAAGCCCTAAGGTGCCCCCACTTGCTTCAAAAGCTCTTCCTCAAGCCGTGTTCACGCTCTTTAGTGTGAAAATGTTGAAGTTCTCTGTGGTTGACTGTTTTGTTAATTTGCGCTATCACTGAATCACTGCATGTGTTTTTGAAGTTCCTGAAAAGAGTGGCCTTCAACCAGGTTTTGGTTCTTTCAGGAATCATTTTAACACGAATTGGATACTACACCATTCCATCCATGGAAGAGCTGGCCCAAATGACAAGCGACCAAGGAGAGTGCATTGTGACCAATTTCACCATTGGCCGGAAAGGTGAGGATGGACCCTGGGTCTGATCCAGCCTGGCAATTCTTACGTTCTTATGTTCTCATGTATGCTTTAAGGTGGGCTCCTGCGTTGAGTAGGGGGTTGGACTCCATGGCCTTATAGGCCCCTTCCACTCTACTATTCTATGATTCTAGTTTTGCCTAGTGGTTGCAAAAGATTTACCCCACAGCACCTTAATTTACCTTCATCTTCATTAATTTAAAATTAATGTCTAAAATTACCTAGCTGCACCAGTGCTTATTGAGGTGTAAAAGGCCCTCTGCATGTTCTCAGAAGCACTCTCCTCTTTCATCACTTTGCTTGCTCCAAGGCTGACCTCTGGCACATGCTTACACTACATTTCTAAGACACATGTAGCTGTGTGCACAGGATGATTTTGGTGTATCATCGCAGCCATCCAGTTTGGGCTGACCCCGTGCTAATCATCGTCTTCTATCTAGGCTATGGCTCAATCTACTTCGAAGGCGAAGTCAACCTGACTAACTTGAATTGTGGACATCCGCAGGAAATACGTTGTCATCTACCCAGTTGCCAGATTGGCTCCACCCTTCGGGCAAGGTTTAAATCGGTAATGCAGAGCTCCCGTTGCCCGAAAGTTGGCTTGCGTTCTCCGTGACTAAATGTGTGGCTTTCGCAAAGTTTAACTGCAGGTATATTTGCGTTTCAGGTCTCCAACCCTCTGGTTTTTTTGCAGGCAAGCCAAAATTACTTTGGATGGATATTGGCCCATTGACAAAACCTCAGGTGGCTTGATAAAGAGCCCAAACCAGCTGGCAAAAGTGAAATACAATGATACCTTAGAGGCCGACTGTCAGAACCGGGTTATCCAGTTCCTGGAGTACTGGCCTGAAACTGGATTGTTGGTATTCAAGGTAACCCCCGTTGCTTGTGAATAGATCAAAGGAGCTCCCATGCTGAAGCCCTAGCATCTACTCCTTTTCCTTATGGCCTATAAGATTTTAAAGCAGACTCCAAAAGTGTGGATGGAGGATCGCTTCCACAGGGTTTAGAAAACATGCTCGTTTTGTTGACTACAATCTTCAGAGACTGACTACAAGCAACCATCGTAACTTGATAGGCTGGATTTTGTCTTCTCTTAGTCATATCGAAAAGGTCTTTTCTGATTTGCAAAATTAGTCATAGCTTTTGTTTCTGTCCAGGTGCCTCACTTCTCAAAATATGGCTTGCAAGATTCTGGTGAGGAGGAGGAGGAGGAGGAGGAGGAGGAGGAGCCAACAAAAGTGGAGATTAAGAAACTAAAAACACCTCAGGTGCCCCTCCAGGCTGGTTGGTGTGTCAGCAATGTGCTCGAAGTGTAAAACAAGCACCTCCCTCCAAGATCAGGAAAAAAGAGCATACATATTGAATCCAAAATTGTGCCCCTGGGGGGCTTGGTCTCTGTGTCTCTCTCATAACACAATGAAAAAGAAGAGATAGTTTCTAGTATTGGAAAATAGAAAAAGGGTTTTATTTTTTGTTACATATATCTTCAATCTTCCGGTGCTATGAGTTGCAGCCTGTAGCTCAAGCTCTGCAAGAACGCTAAACTTTTAACTTCAAAATCCTTATCTACTAAGCTATGCAAACACCGAACACCAAACAGTAAGATTGTTTGAGTTACGCTTATTTTATTTTATTAACTTATTTTCCCTCGGGTTAAAAGCTCAAAAGAGCACATTCTCGAGAATGAATCAGCTTTAATTACACAACAAACTTCAGCTGAAGTAAACCGATCTGTAACTGTTCCAGCAAAGAATTTAGAAGACAAACTAACAAACCAACAACCTTCTTGAAGCTTTAGCTTATCAGCGATCTCTTTTAATAGTTCATCAGTGTGTCTGTATTGTCGACTCATTTTTGGCAAGTCCTGGTGGAACTGTTTGGAAAACAAATGCGAGCAGCAATTCTGGAAGCATGAAAGAGTTGCAGCCCGTATGAAACAGGTTTATGCTGCCGCTATAAGCTGGCTGCCTTGACAATACTGATTAAGTTTTAAGTGACATTTTAAACATAACAGTTTTATTACGGTGACCTTTTATTATTAGTTTTTATTTTTTGTGCCATGGTTTTCACCAGAGAACGTTACAAACAGTTGGGCTTGGAGCCTGTGACTGAGGATGTCAGGTCCTTTGTTAAGGCGCACAAGCAATTTAAAATTACTGTTTTTTTCTGCCCTTCTGCAGAGGAATTAGAAGAGCCAGAATGTAAATCAAACCCAGCTGTTGAAGGGGCTGAAGGGGTTTCAGACTGGTCCCTGGATCTGAAATGCCCACTGATGTTTATGGAACTAGGAACTCAGATGGGTGGCAGGGACAGTCTAGCTGCAGAATTGGCATCTGCAGGGGTCGCCCCTTACAGTCCAAGATTTTCACCTCATCATCCAGAAAGCATTGGTCCAAGCCCTAAAAGTATTATCATTCTGACCCCACCACGTAACTCTATAAAAGGAATGGCTCTGCATCAGTAGATCAATCTGCTTTTCATAGGCCGAACGCCACTAATACAACAGATGAATGTTATTCTGAAAAGCAGCTGTTTATCTACCAGCAAGATCTGCTTAGAAGACTTTTCTCCTACTGGTCAGAAGACTTATCCCGGATAAAGACATTCTTAACTGAGAGTAAGGAACTTCTGTCCACTTTAGTGAACTTTGTGCTGGTTAATCTAAAAGGAGGGGGAATACCCTCTCATAATGTGAACTATACGTGGGCGTCAGGCAATCAGTCTAAGTTAAACGATGACGGCATAATCAAATCTCCTTCTCGAGTGTCCTATAACAGGAAGGCTGGAAAAATTCTGTGCAGGAGAGATAAGGATAAAAAGAACAAAATTACACTGCTGAGAAACAAGACACACAGACTCAAATTTGCCAAAGCTACAAATCAATGCAAAAAGGAATCAAAAATCAAGGAAGCCTCAGCAAACATCGAGAGCCCAAACAAAACGGAATATAATTCTCTAGTTGAGCTCGTGGAGGCATTGACCATGATCATGAAGGCGAATCATTTGAATCTCAATCACCCAGCGAGCATAGCCTATCCTGCAAGGGCAGAAGGAAAAATGGAACCAACTACGGGCAAAACTGAGGGTGTACAATCTAATAACAAACGATCTGTCTCTCCTCAAGTCCCTCAGCCATCAACTACCACAGTTCATGACAAGGAACCCACCTCATTTTTGACACCTCCCTCGAAAGATCACGGGGTGACTCTGTTTATGGCAAATAACTCTTGGCAGCTACAACTTATAAAGCAAAACCTGGTCTTCTCCAATTACCCTAAGCCCAAGGGTCAGCTGACTCAGCTGGAATGCACAAATCATTTTGTGCAGCTCATATACGATCTCTTAGAGATCAAGATCGACTCTGATTCTATTCAAAAGGTTGAATACCTTTTTTATAACTACACCAATGCTCGAGCTGTAGTAACCTTCGATTCCTGTGTCACTGCTGCAAAAATCTTAAGTGCCAGAGAGGCGTTACTTAATAAGAATATAATTGTAAATAGACATTTTGTCAACACAACCCCGGCTTTCTATGTACGAGACCCGAAAGGAGGTACTAATCTTGTTAACATACGTAGTGCAGAACCACCTGTTGGAGACCTAATTGGTCTCAGCACGTCCTCAGATTCTCCTGTTAATTTCCTTCCCCAGTTTACTAAGGACACTCTAAATCACGGAACGCTCCACACATTTACAACCGTTGAGAATCCATCAATATTCAACACCAATGCCCTTCTTGGTGAGGAGAGATCACTGATTGAAAGTTTTGGAGCCCTTCTGGCGATGGAACAGAATGCGATCATGTCCAGACTATCAGCTCTGACAACTTTATTATCGAACAGCCACCAACAGGGCCATGAGCTCACTCAACCCAACAACTGTCATTCCATCACCGATCCCTCAAAAGAGAAGCAAAATATCTGGGCCAAGATAGGGTGCACAATCTGTGTAGAAAATTCCTTAGACAACAATCAGAGGAACCTCAAGGGGACCTTAGTTCTAAATCCTGAGATCATAGTTAAACCTCCAACAAAGACTGGTCAGCTGTCCGCTCCTTCTAACCCTGAAGGGTGCGGGTTTCCGTCCACCACATCGGGGAACACCTTTACAGAAGCAGGACCTTCTCCCTCAAAGCAGAAATGCTCTAGCCACAACACCCTGGACTGGATTGCCATGCAGTCTCTGAACCCTAAAGAGATTGGTTCGCCAAAGACCAAAAATTCTGCTCGGCAAATTGCCCCATCCTCCAACAGCCACGCTTTTACACCCAATTGTTGTGTTCTGGGAGATCAGAAGGAAGGGTTGGACACAATTTTTGAACTAGATTGACTACGCTTGGGGCATGTCAACAGCCCACTCAAAATCCTGTCCTGGAACATTGCTAGCTAGAAATCCAAAAGTAGAGACCCAGATTTCCTAACATACCTTAACAACTTTGACGTTGTCTTGTTCCAGGAGACTTGGTGTGACGACCATATCTGTGTAAATGGTTTTATGTCCTATTGCCTCCCCGCACTGCCAAACAAGGGCAAGGGCAGAGCCAGAGAGGGTTTAAGTATCCTGGTGTTTTCTTCCCTTGACACCAGGATAAGAGAACTCCCAAAATACTCTTCATCCATCCAGGCTCTGGCCTTGGAATTGGGAGATGTTGGGCTGACTTTGCTAATATTTAATGTTTACTTTTCTCCGACAGCCTGTAAAGAGACTGTACAGGCCAGATGGCTTCAAGCCGAAGGCTTTTTCTTAGAGCAGTCAGCTAAATTCCTCTCAGCCTATTCCATAATTGCAGGTGATTTTAATGCAAGAACTGGGACACATCTCCTGGACACTTCCAGGAGCGGTGGTCTTTACACGCTGGGCAACAACAAACTCAGAGCTGGCCAACGTAACTCCAAAGACTCCTTTGTCAATTCTGCTGGAGTCTGTTTGCTTCAGTTTGTCTCCAGAAACGACTTATGTATCCTGAATGGTTCCAGTGCTGACGACGTCTGGGGTGAATTTACCTACATTTCTTCTAGGGGAGCAAGCACAGTGGACTATATTTTAGTACACCCACAGCTTAAATCATGGGGATGTAATTAAAAGTAGCAGTTCGTTCTGACAGTGATCACCTCCCACTGGAGCTTTCTCTTGACAACTTAGGCTCCTCAAAACTGTCCAATCATCCCTATCCTTCTCCTGGTTCTCTAAAAGTAAATTTTAACAGGATTAAATGGTCTCATAAAACCGGTATGGCTTTTAATAGGCTAATCAAATCTCCTTGTCTTTTGGATGTTATTTATTCAATTTCCATAACCGCCCCTCCTAAACAGGGCATTCTAGCTTTTGAAAAGGTTATACGGATTTTGAGTTCCTCCCTTCAAAATTCTGTCACCACAGTGACGCGCCCAAGAACCAGTAAGAATAATTGGTTCGACCGGGAGTGTATTAATCTCCGGAGTTGTATTCAAGCAGCTTACTCTGCTTATCGCATGAGTAATGACGGCCAACTCCCACACTCGTATTTTGTGGTTAGGAGAGAATATAAGAAATTGTTACACCGCAAAAAGACTGAAGCAACCCGAGAAGCATGGCAAATGTTGTTGGCTGCTTCTGTAATGCGTAGCTGTAAAACCTTTTGGCAGCTTGTATCAGGCACCCTAAGTAACAGATGTGATAGTCCAGAATGTTACATTCCAGCCAGTATCTGGGAAAACCACTTTCGTACTGTTTTTAGTGACAGCAGTGATACATTACCCCACCCCTATCTATCTTCCGCTGCCCGGAATGGCCCCCGGTTGACTCTGCCACTGTGGAAGACTTAATCCATCAGCTTAAGCCTGGTAAGGCTCCCGGCCCTGATGATATACCATCAGAGCTGATCCAAAGTAACATTAGCTGGTGGGGCCCCTTGTTGGCCTCTTTATTCTCTTTAATTAACCAATCAGGCATTATTCCTGCTGTTTGGCTGAAAGCTTTTATAATTCCAATATATAAAAAAGGCTGCAAAGATGATCCATCTAATTACCGCCCTATTAGTTTGTTATCGATAGTGGGGAAGATCTATGCCAGTTATTTAGGCCTCAAACTAAAGGCATGGACCATTGAGCATGACATACTGGGTGTTGAGCAGATCGGTTTTAAACCCGGCTGCTCAACCCTTGACCACTGTCTGGTCTTGACTCACCTGGCCCACAAATATTCTGCCCCTAAAGGTGGCAAACTTTTTGCAGCCTTTATTGATTTAAAATCGGCTTTTGATTCTATATCACGCCCGCGTCTGTGGAACAAATTGGAACAGCTTTCTATGGATAAGAGACTCCTGTTTTTGATTCAATCTCTTTACTATAACACCACTGCTCAGGTTCGGTGCAGCCCATCAGGTCACTACACAAAAGAGATTGCCGCATCATGTGGGGTTAGACAAGGCTGTGTGCTCGCACCTTTATTATTTAATCTGTATTTGTCAGACCTCCCCCACGCATTGGAGCCCTTACTGTCCCACCCACCTAGGATACAGAACACTAAAGTTTCTCTGCTTCTGTATGCAGACGATGCAGTTCTGATCTCTCAGACCAGGGTGGGCCTCAAGAGATTGCTGTGCGGCTTTGCAAACTACTGCTCAGAAAACTTGCTTTCTATTAATTATACTAAATCTAAGGTTTTGGTGTTGTCCTGTAGGTGATTGGAGGGCCGTTTCTTTCGATAACTGGGCCTTCCACCTTTGTTCTGATTCTCTATATAAGTTTTTAGCTGAGGGTGGAATACATGCTTGGTTATAACTTCCAACTCTTAGTCTTGCAGTGTAAAACTGACCGACTTTCTTTAAACTGTCCCAGATAATATTAGCAGGCGTTATAGACCCTCTGACGGGTTCTCGTGCTGTGATTGTGCAGCGTGTGACCATTGCTGTAGTCCACTCTATTCGGGGGTCCATACACGCCGTCCAATACTGAAATGGCCATTTGTGTTCATACCGACCTCGTATGTATGTATAAGAGCTATTCAGTGTGCAGCTGTGAGCGGTAATGCGTGCTATTTGAAGGCGACCTTCTCTTTGGTCTTTTTGCAAGTTCTGCTGCCCTGGGCATGTCTCATGCCCCCTTTTTGGGCGTGCATCAGAGCGACCCCACATGGGGCCGCGGGTATTCACACCAGTGGTATAATTGGATGGTCCACATTTGGGAGTGTTGGTGAGGCAACAAGCAGTGTCACACAGTACTGTCACATATTGTCCGAATGGGAACAATAAGATCAGGGGCAGGGTCGCTATCAACAGGCTCTGGTACAGGGCCATATTGTTCCTTACCACAGAAGTGTGACCAATGAAAGAAAACCCAAATTATAGCGAAAATGCAAAGTAAGGGTCCCGCAAGTGCCCACTCCCAGACCGTGTCCATTTAGAAAGAGGTGGTCCTTCGCAGGACCAAAGTGAGGGGCTTCTGTGGGTGCTGGGTGCTGATATAGCGTACAGTACCGTCTGCTTCAGGCCTCGCTTCGTCCTGTGGGTCCGCAGGGAGGCTGGCGGTGCTCCCGCGGGGGCTCACGTTGGCTGTGAGACCTTCAGTTGGGGGTCGTTTGCTGCAATGGGTATAATGGATCCAGGAATTGACTCCTTTCACTCGGACCGCAGTATGCGTGGTCAGCAGGATGGTGAAAGGGCCCTTCCACTTGGGCTCGCCTGGTTTGGCTGGAATCTTCCGGATCCAAACTGCATCACCTGGCCTCAGTGGATGCGCCAGTACGTCTAAGGGCAGCGGCTGGGCATCTTGGGCATACACACGTAGAACCTGAAATTGTTTCTGCAACTGAATAATATAAGAGGTTACGTCTTCGTCCCCCCCTAGCAGGGAGATGTGCGGAGCACCAGTCACCCTGCTCA
>NC_086181.1:42500-45000 GCF_023053635.1 Elgaria multicarinata webbii | reverse complement strand
AGAGCTAATCCCCTGGAAGACAGAAACCAACTTCAAAGGGATCTGGATAGGCTGGAGTGCTGGGGCTGAAAACAACAGAAGGACATTGAAGAGGGATCAATGCCAAGTTCTACACTGAGGGAAGAGAAACCCAAGGCACAGTTCCAAGACGGGGGACGCTTGGCTCAGCAAGACTACGAACGAGAAAGATCTTGGAATCGTCGTAGATCACGAGCTGAAGAGGAGCCAACGGTGCGATAGGGCTGCGAGAAAGGCCGACGCTCTTTTGGGCTGCGTTCCTAGAAGTCGAGCTTCCGAATCACGGGAGGTCCCGCTTCCTCTCTCTTCGGCCCTGGTTAGGCCTCGTCTCGAGTCTCGCGTCCGGTTCTGGGCTCCACCATTCGGGAAGGACGCGGACAAGCCGGAGCGGGTTCAGAAGAGGGCAACCGGGAGGATCGGAGGTCTAGAAACAAAGCCCTACGAAGAGAGACCGAAAAGAACCGGGCCTGTTTAGCCTGGAGAAGAGAAGATGGAGGGGAGACAGGAGAGCACTCTTCCAAGACTTCAAAGGTTGTCACCCAGAGGAGGGCCAGGATCTCTTCTCGATCCTCCCAGAGCGCAGGACGCGGAAGAACGGGCTCAGCCTGATTCCGGCTGGACCTCAGGAAAAACTTCCTGACTCTCAGAGCGGTGCGACAATGGCGTCGGCTACCTAGGGAGGCTGTGGGCTCTCCCGCACTAGAGGCCTTCAAGAGGCAGGGGGACAACCCTCTGTCAGGGAGGCTTTAGGGTGGATTCCTGCACTGAGCAGGGGGTTGGACTCGATGGCCTTGTAGGCCCCTTCCAACTCTTGCGATTCTAGGATTCTCTTCTCCAGGCTCAACAGGCCCAGTCTCTCTTCACAGGGCTTTGTTTCAAGACCTCGCATCCTCCCGGTTGCCCTCTTCTATTATTTATTTATTTATTTATTTATTTATTTATTTATTTATATAGCACCATCAATGTACATGGTGCTGTACAGATAACCCAGTAAATAGCAAGACCCTGCCGCATAGGCTTACAGTCGAATAAGTGGTAGTAAACAATAAAGAGGGAAGGAGAATGCAAACAGGCACAGGGAAGTGTAAACAGGCACCGGGTAGGGAGAAGCTAACGGTATAGAGTCAGAACAAACTCAATATTTGAAGGCTATAGGGAAAAGAAAAGTTTTCAGCTGAGTTTTAAAAGCAGGGATTGAGTTTGTAGTTCTCAAGTGTTCTGGAAGAGCGTTCCAGGCGTAAGGGGTAGCAGAAGAAAAAGGACGAAGCCGAGTGAGGGAAGCGGAGGTCCTTGGGCAGGCGAGAAGCATGGCATCAGAGGAGCGGAGAGCCCGAGCGGGGCGATCGTGTGAGATGAGAGAGGAGAGATAGGCAGGAGCTAGACCGTGAAGAGCAGGAGAAGTTTATATTGGATTCTGGAGTGAATTGGAAGCCAAGGAAGAGATTTCAGAAGCGGAGTGACCTGGTCAGAGCGGCGGGCCAAGAAGATGATCTTAGCGGCAGAGTGGTGGACAGAGACCAGCGGACTGATGTGAGACGAAGGAAGGCCAGAGAGAAGAAGGCTGCAGTAGTCCAACCGAGAGATAACCCGCGCGTGAACGAGAGTCTTGGCAGAAGAGACAGACAAATCCCGGCAATATTATAAAACAAGCCATTCAGTCTTTGCCATGTTAAGTTTCAAACGACGATGAAGCAGCCAGGCTGAGGTATCTGAAAGACATGCCGAGAGACGATCGTGAACATCAGGAGAAAGTTCCGGAGATGAGAGCTATAATTGTGTATCGTCGGCATACAGGTGATATCGGAGGCCGTGAGATTGAATAAGCTCACCCAAGGGCAGCGTGTCTAGAGAGAACAACAACGGGCCAAGCACCGAGCCTTGCGGAACCCCAACCGAAAGGGGAAAAGAGGAGGACGAGCTGCCGCTAGCCGACACGCTGAAAGAGCGACCCTCCGGCTTGTCCGCGTCCTTCCCGAATGGTGGAGCCCAGAACCGGACGCGAGACTCGAGACGAGGCCTAACCAGGGCCGAAGAGAGAGGAAGCGGGACCTCCCGTGATTCGGAAGCTCGACTTCTGGGAACGCGGCCCAAAAGAGCGTCGGCCTTTCTTGCAGCCCTGTCGCACTGCGGGCTCCTCTTCAGCTTGGGATCTACAACCCTCTTTCTCGTTTGTAGTCTCGCTGAGCCAAGGGTCCCCCATCTTGGAACTGCGCCTTGGGTTTCTAGGCCCTAAATGTAGAACTTGGCACTGATCCCTCTTCAATTTCATTCCGTTGTTTTCAGCCCAGCGCTCCAGCCTATCCAGATCCCCTTGAAGTTGGTTTCTGTCTTCCGGGGTATTAGGCATCCCACCCAATGTTGAGATCGCCTTCGAGAGGCAGCCGCGAGACCCTCCGTCGGGTGCCGTCGAGGGCGGGTTCCTGCGTCGAGCGGGGGGGGGGGGGGGCGGCGGCGGTTCGGACTCGGTGACCCGAGAGGCCCC
>NC_086181.1:27500-30000 GCF_023053635.1 Elgaria multicarinata webbii | reverse complement strand
GAGGCTTTAGGGTGGATTCCTGCACTGAGCAGGGGGTTGGACTCGATGGCCTTGTAGGCCCCTTCCAACTCTTGCGATTCTAGGATTCTCTTCTCCAGGCTCAACAGGCCCAGTCTCTCTTCACAGGGCTTTGTTTCAAGACCTCGCATCCTCCCGGTTGCCCTCTTCTATTATTTATTTATTTATTTATTTATTTATTTATTTATTTATATAGCACCATCAATGTACATGGTGCTGTACAGATAACCCAGTAAATAGCAAGACCCTGCCGCATAGGCTTACAGTCGAATAAGTGGTAGTAAACAATAAAGAGGGAAGGAGAATGCAAACAGGCACAGGGAAGTGTAAACAGGCACCGGGTAGGGAGAAGCTAACGGTATAGAGTCAGAACAAACTCAATATTTGAAGGCTATAGGGAAAAGAAAAGTTTTCAGCTGAGTTTTAAAAGCAGGGATTGAGTTTGTAGTTCTCAAGTGTTCTGGAAGAGCGTTCCAGGCGTAAGGGGTAGCAGAAGAAAAAGGACGAAGCCGAGTGAGGGAAGCGGAGGTCCTTGGGCAGGCGAGAAGCATGGCATCAGAGGAGCGGAGAGCCCGAGCGGGGCGATCGTGTGAGATGAGAGAGGAGAGATAGGCAGGAGCTAGACCGTGAAGAGCAGGAGAAGTTTATATTGGATTCTGGAGTGAATTGGAAGCCAAGGAAGAGATTTCAGAAGCGGAGTGACCTGGTCAGAGCGGCGGGCCAAGAAGATGATCTTAGCGGCAGAGTGGTGGACAGAGACCAGCGGACTGATGTGAGACGAAGGAAGGCCAGAGAGAAGAAGGCTGCAGTAGTCCAACCGAGAGATAACCCGCGCGTGAACGAGAGTCTTGGCAGAAGAGACAGACAAATCCCGGCAATATTATAAAACAAGCCATTCAGTCTTTGCCATGTTAAGTTTCAAACGACGATGAAGCAGCCAGGCTGAGGTATCTGAAAGACATGCCGAGAGACGATCGTGAACATCAGGAGAAAGTTCCGGAGATGAGAGCTATAATTGTGTATCGTCGGCATACAGGTGATATCGGAGGCCGTGAGATTGAATAAGCTCACCCAAGGGCAGCGTGTCTAGAGAGAACAACAACGGGCCAAGCACCGAGCCTTGCGGAACCCCAACCGAAAGGGGAAAAGAGGAGGACGAGCTGCCGCTAGCCGACACGCTGAAAGAGCGACCCTCCGGCTTGTCCGCGTCCTTCCCGAATGGTGGAGCCCAGAACCGGACGCGAGACTCGAGACGAGGCCTAACCAGGGCCGAAGAGAGAGGAAGCGGGACCTCCCGTGATTCGGAAGCTCGACTTCTGGGAACGCGGCCCAAAAGAGCGTCGGCCTTTCTTGCAGCCCTGTCGCACTGCGGGCTCCTCTTCAGCTTGGGATCTACAACCCTCTTTCTCGTTTGTAGTCTCGCTGAGCCAAGGGTCCCCCATCTTGGAACTGCGCCTTGGGTTTCTAGGCCCTAAATGTAGAACTTGGCACTGATCCCTCTTCAATTTCATTCCGTTGTTTTCAGCCCAGCGCTCCAGCCTATCCAGATCCCCTTGAAGTTGGTTTCTGTCTTCCGGGGTATTAGGCATCCCACCCAATGTTGAGATCGCCTTCGAGAGGCAGCCGCGAGACCCTCCGTCGGGTGCCGTCGAGGGCGGGTTCCTGCGTCGAGCGGGGGGGGGGGGGGGCGGCGGCGGTTCGGACTCGGTGACCCGAGAGGCCCCTTGCCGCGCGACCGTCCTAGGCCTCGAAGCCCGTCGGGTGGCCCGGGAGAGCGAGCCCGCAGCGATCCAAAGGCGGCTCAGTCGGAGCGCCGCCCCCGTTGGGTGTCCTCTGCCAATTCCAGAGGCCAGACCGTAGGCGGGAGAGGAGCGAAGCGGACGGAGTTCCCCAAAAAGACGTGGGACTCCTTCGCCCCTTCCGGAGAGGAAGGGCCCGAGAGCCCGAGCCTCTTCGAGGTAGACCGGCCCCGGGTCGACCGGCCCTCCGCCGGGACCGCGGGAAACCTACGTGTGGGAACCTGGGCGCGCCAAGAACGACGAGTCGGTAGGGCGAGAAAACGAGCGCCCCCCCCCCCCTCGGCCCGTGGAACGCTGAGACGACGGGGCCCGACAGCAGACTCGGAAGGGGCCGCCCCCTCCCCGACGCTCGAGCGGTAGACCGACCCTCGCGCCGGAGCGGGCTTCCACCGTCCGCGCCCCTCTCGTAGAGGAAGGGCCCGCGAGCCTTAGCCTCTCCGAGGTAGACCGGCCTCCTGTCGACCGGCCCTCCGCCGGGACCGAGGGCAACGTAGGCGCGCCACGTCTAAAACACGCGCCGGAACGACGAGGCGGTAGGGCGAGAAAACGAGAACGACCGGGCCCCCCCCTCGGCGTCGCCCCCTCCGCCGGTGGACCGACCCCCCGAAAGGAGCCTGCCTCTGAAGCTCGCGGTCGCGGCCGGGGCAGCCGGAGTCTCCCGGGTAGCCCGGGCCTCCGGTCGG
>NC_086181.1:12500-15000 GCF_023053635.1 Elgaria multicarinata webbii | reverse complement strand
GCAGAGTGGTGGACAGAGACCAGCGGACTGATGTGAGACGAAGGAAGGCCAGAGAGAAGAAGGCTGCAGTAGTCCAACCGAGAGATAACCCGCGCGTGAACGAGAGTCTTGGCAGAAGAGACAGACAAATCCCGGCAATATTATAAAACAAGCCATTCAGTCTTTGCCATGTTAAGTTTCAAACGACGATGAAGCAGCCAGGCTGAGGTATCTGAAAGACATGCCGAGAGACGATCGTGAACATCAGGAGAAAGTTCCGGAGATGAGAGCTATAATTGTGTATCGTCGGCATACAGGTGATATCGGAGGCCGTGAGATTGAATAAGCTCACCCAAGGGCAGCGTGTCTAGAGAGAACAACAACGGGCCAAGCACCGAGCCTTGCGGAACCCCAACCGAAAGGGGAAAAGAGGAGGACGAGCTGCCGCTAGCCGACACGCTGAAAGAGCGACCCTCCGGCTTGTCCGCGTCCTTCCCGAATGGTGGAGCCCAGAACCGGACGCGAGACTCGAGACGAGGCCTAACCAGGGCCGAAGAGAGAGGAAGCGGGACCTCCCGTGATTCGGAAGCTCGACTTCTGGGAACGCGGCCCAAAAGAGCGTCGGCCTTTCTTGCAGCCCTGTCGCACTGCGGGCTCCTCTTCAGCTTGGGATCTACAACCCTCTTTCTCGTTTGTAGTCTCGCTGAGCCAAGGGTCCCCCATCTTGGAACTGCGCCTTGGGTTTCTAGGCCCTAAATGTAGAACTTGGCACTGATCCCTCTTCAATTTCATTCCGTTGTTTTCAGCCCAGCGCTCCAGCCTATCCAGATCCCCTTGAAGTTGGTTTCTGTCTTCCGGGGTATTAGGCATCCCACCCAATGTTGAGATCGCCTTCGAGAGGCAGCCGCGAGACCCTCCGTCGGGTGCCGTCGAGGGCGGGTTCCTGCGTCGAGCGGGGGGGGGGGGGGGCGGCGGCGGTTCGGACTCGGTGACCCGAGAGGCCCCTTGCCGCGCGACCGTCCTAGGCCTCGAAGCCCGTCGGGTGGCCCGGGAGAGCGAGCCCGCAGCGATCCAAAGGCGGCTCAGTCGGAGCGCCGCCCCCGTTGGGTGTCCTCTGCCAATTCCAGAGGCCAGACCGTAGGCGGGAGAGGAGCGAAGCGGACGGAGTTCCCCAAAAAGACGTGGGACTCCTTCGCCCCTTCCGGAGAGGAAGGGCCCGAGAGCCCGAGCCTCTTCGAGGTAGACCGGCCCCGGGTCGACCGGCCCTCCGCCGGGACCGCGGGAAACCTACGTGTGGGAACCTGGGCGCGCCAAGAACGACGAGTCGGTAGGGCGAGAAAACGAGCGCCCCCCCCCCCCTCGGCCCGTGGAACGCTGAGACGACGGGGCCCGACAGCAGACTCGGAAGGGGCCGCCCCCTCCCCGACGCTCGAGCGGTAGACCGACCCTCGCGCCGGAGCGGGCTTCCACCGTCCGCGCCCCTCTCGTAGAGGAAGGGCCCGCGAGCCTTAGCCTCTCCGAGGTAGACCGGCCTCCTGTCGACCGGCCCTCCGCCGGGACCGAGGGCAACGTAGGCGCGCCACGTCTAAAACACGCGCCGGAACGACGAGGCGGTAGGGCGAGAAAACGAGAACGACCGGGCCCCCCCCTCGGCGTCGCCCCCTCCGCCGGTGGACCGACCCCCCGAAAGGAGCCTGCCTCTGAAGCTCGCGGTCGCGGCCGGGGCAGCCGGAGTCTCCCGGGTAGCCCGGGCCTCCGGTCGGTCCTGGGAAGTCGTCCGGTCAGGGACGCTTTAGGGGGGATTCCCGCCCCGAGCGGGCGGTTGGACTCGATGGCCTCGTGGGCCCCTCCCGAGTCTGCGATTCTACGCTCGATTGGACAGAGGAGAACTGGAACGTGGGCAAGGCCGCCCTCAGAGGTGGGATCCGAGGGGTTTCCCTTAAGAGTCACCCCCCTCCCCCGGCGCCCGTGGAAGCCCAGGCGATCGTCTCCCTCCGGTTCGCCCGAGCTCTCGCTTTCGGGTAGACCGGCCGTCGGTCGACCGGCCCCCCGTCCCGGGCGCGAGAAGGTGGACCGGGCCCCCCGGCTCGCCGGGAGACGGGGAGGCGCTCCGACGGGTTCGGGGAGCCCCGGCCCGAGGAACGCTGAGCCGGCGGGGCCCCGGGGACCTTCACGGACGGCGGACTCGGAAGGGGCCGCCCCCTCCCCGACGCTCGAGCGGTAGACCGACCCTCGCTGCGGGGCGCCGGCCGTTCTCCCTCGCCCGCGACCTTCGCCCCTTCCGGAGAGGAAGGGCCCGAGAGCCCGAGCCTCTTCGAGGTAGACCGAACCCCGGTCGACCGGCCCCTCGGCCGGGACCGAGGGAAACGGAGGCGCGCCAAGTCTGAAACACGCGCCGGAACGACGAGTCGGTACGGCGAGAAAACGAGACCGACCGACCGACCGACCGACCGACCGACCGACCGACCGGGGGGGGGAACGGGCCCCGGCCTCGGCGTCGCCCCCTTCGGCGGTCGACCCC
>NC_086181.1:0-2500 GCF_023053635.1 Elgaria multicarinata webbii | reverse complement strand
AAGTGGGCTAGATGGAACAACGATGAGGTGGATCCACAGTGGGCTACAGGATCGGACTCAAAGAGGACTTCTCAATGGAACCTTCTCAAACGGGGGAGAGGCGACGAGTGGGGTGCCGCGGGGCTCGGTCCTGGGCCCAGTGCTCTTCAACATTTTTAGGAAGGATTTGGACGAGGAGGTGCAGGGAACGCTGATCCGATTGGCAGACGACACCCAATTGGGTGGGAGAGCTAATCCCCTGGAAGACAGAAACCAACTTCAAAGGGATCTGGATAGGCTGGAGTGCTGGGGCTGAAAACAACAGAAGGACATTGAAGAGGGATCAATGCCAAGTTCTACACTGAGGGAAGAGAAACCCAAGGCACAGTTCCAAGACGGGGGACGCTTGGCTCAGCAAGACTACGAACGAGAAAGATCTTGGAATCGTCGTAGATCACGAGCTGAAGAGGAGCCAACGGTGCGATAGGGCTGCGAGAAAGGCCGACGCTCTTTTGGGCTGCGTTCCTAGAAGTCGAGCTTCCGAATCACGGGAGGTCCCGCTTCCTCTCTCTTCGGCCCTGGTTAGGCCTCGTCTCGAGTCTCGCGTCCGGTTCTGGGCTCCACCATTCGGGAAGGACGCGGACAAGCCGGAGCGGGTTCAGAAGAGGGCAACCGGGAGGATCGGAGGTCTAGAAACAAAGCCCTACGAAGAGAGACCGAAAAGAACCGGGCCTGTTTAGCCTGGAGAAGAGAAGATGGAGGGGAGACAGGAGAGCACTCTTCCAAGACTTCAAAGGTTGTCACCCAGAGGAGGGCCAGGATCTCTTCTCGATCCTCCCAGAGCGCAGGACGCGGAAGAACGGGCTCAGCCTGATTCCGGCTGGACCTCAGGAAAAACTTCCTGACTCTCAGAGCGGTGCGACAATGGCGTCGGCTACCTAGGGAGGCTGTGGGCTCTCCCGCACTAGAGGCCTTCAAGAGGCAGGGGGACAACCCTCTGTCAGGGAGGCTTTAGGGTGGATTCCTGCACTGAGCAGGGGGTTGGACTCGATGGCCTTGTAGGCCCCTTCCAACTCTTGCGATTCTAGGATTCTCTTCTCCAGGCTCAACAGGCCCAGTCTCTCTTCACAGGGCTTTGTTTCAAGACCTCGCATCCTCCCGGTTGCCCTCTTCTATTATTTATTTATTTATTTATTTATTTATTTATTTATTTATATAGCACCATCAATGTACATGGTGCTGTACAGATAACCCAGTAAATAGCAAGACCCTGCCGCATAGGCTTACAGTCGAATAAGTGGTAGTAAACAATAAAGAGGGAAGGAGAATGCAAACAGGCACAGGGAAGTGTAAACAGGCACCGGGTAGGGAGAAGCTAACGGTATAGAGTCAGAACAAACTCAATATTTGAAGGCTATAGGGAAAAGAAAAGTTTTCAGCTGAGTTTTAAAAGCAGGGATTGAGTTTGTAGTTCTCAAGTGTTCTGGAAGAGCGTTCCAGGCGTAAGGGGTAGCAGAAGAAAAAGGACGAAGCCGAGTGAGGGAAGCGGAGGTCCTTGGGCAGGCGAGAAGCATGGCATCAGAGGAGCGGAGAGCCCGAGCGGGGCGATCGTGTGAGATGAGAGAGGAGAGATAGGCAGGAGCTAGACCGTGAAGAGCAGGAGAAGTTTATATTGGATTCTGGAGTGAATTGGAAGCCAAGGAAGAGATTTCAGAAGCGGAGTGACCTGGTCAGAGCGGCGGGCCAAGAAGATGATCTTAGCGGCAGAGTGGTGGACAGAGACCAGCGGACTGATGTGAGACGAAGGAAGGCCAGAGAGAAGAAGGCTGCAGTAGTCCAACCGAGAGATAACCCGCGCGTGAACGAGAGTCTTGGCAGAAGAGACAGACAAATCCCGGCAATATTATAAAACAAGCCATTCAGTCTTTGCCATGTTAAGTTTCAAACGACGATGAAGCAGCCAGGCTGAGGTATCTGAAAGACATGCCGAGAGACGATCGTGAACATCAGGAGAAAGTTCCGGAGATGAGAGCTATAATTGTGTATCGTCGGCATACAGGTGATATCGGAGGCCGTGAGATTGAATAAGCTCACCCAAGGGCAGCGTGTCTAGAGAGAACAACAACGGGCCAAGCACCGAGCCTTGCGGAACCCCAACCGAAAGGGGAAAAGAGGAGGACGAGCTGCCGCTAGCCGACACGCTGAAAGAGCGACCCTCCGGCTTGTCCGCGTCCTTCCCGAATGGTGGAGCCCAGAACCGGACGCGAGACTCGAGACGAGGCCTAACCAGGGCCGAAGAGAGAGGAAGCGGGACCTCCCGTGATTCGGAAGCTCGACTTCTGGGAACGCGGCCCAAAAGAGCGTCGGCCTTTCTTGCAGCCCTGTCGCACTGCGGGCTCCTCTTCAGCTTGGGATCTACAACCCTCTTTCTCGTTTGTAGTCTCGCTGAGCCAAGGGTCCCCCATCTTGGAACTGCGCCTTGGGTTTCTAGGCCCTAAATGTAGAACTTGGCACTGATCCC
>NC_086180.1:95865198-95872046 GCF_023053635.1 Elgaria multicarinata webbii | reverse complement strand
TAACCCTAACCCTAACCCTAACCCTAACCCTAACCCTAACCCTAACCCTAACCCTAACCCTAACCCTAACCCTAACCCTAACCCTAACCCTAACCCTAACCCTAACCCTAACCCTAACCCTAACCCTAACCCTAACCCTAACCCTAACCCTAACCCTAACCCTAACCCTAACCCTAACCCTAACCCTAACCCTAACCCTAACCCTAACCCTAACCCTAACCCTAACCCTAACCCTAACCCTAACCCTAACCCTAACCCTAACCCTAACCCTAACCCTAACCCTAACCCTAACCCTAACCCTAACCCTAACCCTAACCCTAACCCTAACCCTAACCCTAACCCTAACCCTAACCCTAACCCTAACCCTAACCCTAACCCTAACCCTAACCCTAACCCTAACCCTAACCCTAACCCTAACCCTAACCCTAACCCTAACCCTAACCCTAACCCTAACCCTAACCCTAACCCTAACCCTAACCCTAACCCTAACCCTAACCCTAACCCTAACCCTAACCCTAACCCTAACCCTAACCCTAACCCTAACCCTAACCCTAACCCTAACCCTAACCCTAACCCTAACCCTAACCCTAACCCTAACCCTAACCCTAACCCTAACCCTAACCCTAACCCTAACCCTAACCCTAACCCTAACCCTAACCCTAACCCTAACCCTAACCCTAACCCTAACCCTAACCCTAACCCTAACCCTAACCCTAACCCTAACCCTAACCCTAACCCTAACCCTAACCCTAACCCTAACCCTAACCCTAACCCTAACCCTAACCCTAACCCTAACCCTAACCCTAACCCTAACCCTAACCCTAACCCTAACCCTAACCCTAACCCTAACCCTAACCCTAACCCTAACCCTAACCCTAACCCTAACCCTAACCCTAACCCTAACCCTAACCCTAACCCTAACCCTAACCCTAACCCTAACCCTAACCCTAACCCTAACCCTAACCCTAACCCTAACCCTAACCCTAACCCTAACCCTAACCCTAACCCTAACCCTAACCCTAACCCTAACCCTAACCCTAACCCTAACCCTAACCCTAACCCTAACCCTAACCCTAACCCTAACCCTAACCCTAACCCTAACCCTAACCCTAACCCTAACCCTAACCCTAACCCTAACCCTAACCCTAACCCTAACCCTAACCCTAACCCTAACCCTAACCCTAACCCTAACCCTAACCCTAACCCTAACCCTAACCCTAACCCTAACCCTAACCCTAACCCTAACCCTAACCCTAACCCTAACCCTAACCCTAACCCTAACCCTAACCCTAACCCTAACCCTAACCCTAACCCTAACCCTAACCCTAACCCTAACCCTAACCCTAACCCTAACCCTAACCCTAACCCTAACCCTAACCCTAACCCTAACCCTAACCCTAACCCTAACCCTAACCCTAACCCTAACCCTAACCCTAACCCTAACCCTAACCCTAACCCTAACCCTAACCCTAACCCTAACCCTAACCCTAACCCTAACCCTAACCCTAACCCTAACCCTAACCCTAACCCTAACCCTAACCCTAACCCTAACCCTAACCCTAACCCTAACCCTAACCCTAACCCTAACCCTAACCCTAACCCTAACCCTAACCCTAACCCTAACCCTAACCCTAACCCTAACCCTAACCCTAACCCTAACCCTAACCCTAACCCTAACCCTAACCCTAACCCTAACCCTAACCCTAACCCTAACCCTAACCCTAACCCTAACCCTAACCCTAACCCTAACCCTAACCCTAACCCTAACCCTAACCCTAACCCTAACCCTAACCCTAACCCTAACCCTAACCCTAACCCTAACCCTAACCCTAACCCTAACCCTAACCCTAACCCTAACCCTAACCCTAACCCTAACCCTAACCCTAACCCTAACCCTAACCCTAACCCTAACCCTAACCCTAACCCTAACCCTAACCCTAACCCTAACCCTAACCCTAACCCTAACCCTAACCCTAACCCTAACCCTAACCCTAACCCTAACCCTAACCCTAACCCTAACCCTAACCCTAACCCTAACCCTAACCCTAACCCTAACCCTAACCCTAACCCTAACCCTAACCCTAACCCTAACCCTAACCCTAACCCTAACCCTAACCCTAACCCTAACCCTAACCCTAACCCTAACCCTAACCCTAACCCTAACCCTAACCCTAACCCTAACCCTAACCCTAACCCTAACCCTAACCCTAACCCTAACCCTAACCCTAACCCTAACCCTAACCCTAACCCTAACCCTAACCCTAACCCTAACCCTAACCCTAACCCTAACCCTAACCCTAACCCTAACCCTAACCCTAACCCTAACCCTAACCCTAACCCTAACCCTAACCCTAACCCTAACCCTAACCCTAACCCTAACCCTAACCCTAACCCTAACCCTAACCCTAACCCTAACCCTAACCCTAACCCTAACCCTAACCCTAACCCTAACCCTAACCCTAACCCTAACCCTAACCCTAACCCTAACCCTAACCCTAACCCTAACCCTAACCCTAACCCTAACCCTAACCCTAACCCTAACCCTAACCCTAACCCTAACCCTAACCCTAACCCTAACCCTAACCCTAACCCTAACCCTAACCCTAACCCTAACCCTAACCCTAACCCTAACCCTAACCCTAACCCTAACCCTAACCCTAACCCTAACCCTAACCCTAACCCTAACCCTAACCCTAACCCTAACCCTAACCCTAACCCTAACCCTAACCCTAACCCTAACCCTAACCCTAACCCTAACCCTAACCCTAACCCTAACCCTAACCCTAACCCTAACCCTAACCCTAACCCTAACCCTAACCCTAACCCTAACCCTAACCCTAACCCTAACCCTAACCCTAACCCTAACCCTAACCCTAACCCTAACCCTAACCCTAACCCTAACCCTAACCCTAACCCTAACCCTAACCCTAACCCTAACCCTAACCCTAACCCTAACCCTAACCCTAACCCTAACCCTAACCCTAACCCTAACCCTAACCCTAACCCTAACCCTAACCCTAACCCTAACCCTAACCCTAACCCTAACCCTAACCCTAACCCTAACCCTAACCCTAACCCTAACCCTAACCCTAACCCTAACCCTAACCCTAACCCTAACCCTAACCCTAACCCTAACCCTAACCCTAACCCTAACCCTAACCCTAACCCTAACCCTAACCCTAACCCTAACCCTAACCCTAACCCTAACCCTAACCCTAACCCTAACCCTAACCCTAACCCTAACCCTAACCCTAACCCTAACCCTAACCCTAACCCTAACCCTAACCCTAACCCTAACCCTAACCCTAACCCTAACCCTAACCCTAACCCTAACCCTAACCCTAACCCTAACCCTAACCCTAACCCTAACCCTAACCCTAACCCTAACCCTAACCCTAACCCTAACCCTAACCCTAACCCTAACCCTAACCCTAACCCTAACCCTAACCCTAACCCTAACCCTAACCCTAACCCTAACCCTAACCCTAACCCTAACCCTAACCCTAACCCTAACCCTAACCCTAACCCTAACCCTAACCCTAACCCTAACCCTAACCCTAACCCTAACCCTAACCCTAACCCTAACCCTAACCCTAACCCTAACCCTAACCCTAACCCTAACCCTAACCCTAACCCTAACCCTAACCCTAACCCTAACCCTAACCCTAACCCTAACCCTAACCCTAACCCTAACCCTAACCCTAACCCTAACCCTAACCCTAACCCTAACCCTAACCCTAACCCTAACCCTAACCCTAACCCTAACCCTAACCCTAACCCTAACCCTAACCCTAACCCTAACCCTAACCCTAACCCTAACCCTAACCCTAACCCTAACCCTAACCCTAACCCTAACCCTAACCCTAACCCTAACCCTAACCCTAACCCTAACCCTAACCCTAACCCTAACCCTAACCCTAACCCTAACCCTAACCCTAACCCTAACCCTAACCCTAACCCTAACCCTAACCCTAACCCTAACCCTAACCCTAACCCTAACCCTAACCCTAACCCTAACCCTAACCCTAACCCTAACCCTAACCCTAACCCTAACCCTAACCCTAACCCTAACCCTAACCCTAACCCTAACCCTAACCCTAACCCTAACCCTAACCCTAACCCTAACCCTAACCCTAACCCTAACCCTAACCCTAACCCTAACCCTAACCCTAACCCTAACCCTAACCCTAACCCTAACCCTAACCCTAACCCTAACCCTAACCCTAACCCTAACCCTAACCCTAACCCTAACCCTAACCCTAACCCTAACCCTAACCCTAACCCTAACCCTAACCCTAACCCTAACCCTAACCCTAACCCTAACCCTAACCCTAACCCTAACCCTAACCCTAACCCTAACCCTAACCCTAACCCTAACCCTAACCCTAACCCTAACCCTAACCCTAACCCTAACCCTAACCCTAACCCTAACCCTAACCCTAACCCTAACCCTAACCCTAACCCTAACCCTAACCCTAACCCTAACCCTAACCCTAACCCTAACCCTAACCCTAACCCTAACCCTAACCCTAACCCTAACCCTAACCCTAACCCTAACCCTAACCCTAACCCTAACCCTAACCCTAACCCTAACCCTAACCCTAACCCTAACCCTAACCCTAACCCTAACCCTAACCCTAACCCTAACCCTAACCCTAACCCTAACCCTAACCCTAACCCTAACCCTAACCCTAACCCTAACCCTAACCCTAACCCTAACCCTAACCCTAACCCTAACCCTAACCCTAACCCTAACCCTAACCCTAACCCTAACCCTAACCCTAACCCTAACCCTAACCCTAACCCTAACCCTAACCCTAACCCTAACCCTAACCCTAACCCTAACCCTAACCCTAACCCTAACCCTAACCCTAACCCTAACCCTAACCCTAACCCTAACCCTAACCCTAACCCTAACCCTAACCCTAACCCTAACCCTAACCCTAACCCTAACCCTAACCCTAACCCTAACCCTAACCCTAACCCTAACCCTAACCCTAACCCTAACCCTAACCCTAACCCTAACCCTAACCCTAACCCTAACCCTAACCCTAACCCTAACCCTAACCCTAACCCTAACCCTAACCCTAACCCTAACCCTAACCCTAACCCTAACCCTAACCCTAACCCTAACCCTAACCCTAACCCTAACCCTAACCCTAACCCTAACCCTAACCCTAACCCTAACCCTAACCCTAACCCTAACCCTAACCCTAACCCTAACCCTAACCCTAACCCTAACCCTAACCCTAACCCTAACCCTAACCCTAACCCTAACCCTAACCCTAACCCTAACCCTAACCCTAACCCTAACCCTAACCCTAACCCTAACCCTAACCCTAACCCTAACCCTAACCCTAACCCTAACCCTAACCCTAACCCTAACCCTAACCCTAACCCTAACCCTAACCCTAACCCTAACCCTAACCCTAACCCTAACCCTAACCCTAACCCTAACCCTAACCCTAACCCTAACCCTAACCCTAACCCTAACCCTAACCCTAACCCTAACCCTAACCCTAACCCTAACCCTAACCCTAACCCTAACCCTAACCCTAACCCTAACCCTAACCCTAACCCTAACCCTAACCCTAACCCTAACCCTAACCCTAACCCTAACCCTAACCCTAACCCTAACCCTAACCCTAACCCTAACCCTAACCCTAACCCTAACCCTAACCCTAACCCTAACCCTAACCCTAACCCTAACCCTAACCCTAACCCTAACCCTAACCCTAACCCTAACCCTAACCCTAACCCTAACCCTAACCCTAACCCTAACCCTAACCCTAACCCTAACCCTAACCCTAACCCTAACCCTAACCCTAACCCTAACCCTAACCCTAACCCTAACCCTAACCCTAACCCTAACCCTAACCCTAACCCTAACCCTAACCCTAACCCTAACCCTAACCCTAACCCTAACCCTAACCCTAACCCTAACCCTAACCCTAACCCTAACCCTAACCCTAACCCTAACCCTAACCCTAACCTCTAACCCTAACCCTAACCCTAACCCTAACCCTAACCCTAACCCTAACCCTAACCCTAACCCTAACCCTAACCCTAACCCTAACCCTAACCCTAACCCTAACCCTAACCCTAACCCTAACCCTAACCCTAACCCTAACCCTAACCCTAACCCTAACCCTAACCCTAACCCTAACCCTAACCCTAACCCTAACCCTAACCCTAACCCTAACCCTAACCCTAACCCTAACCCTAACCCTAACCCTAACCCTAACCCTAACCCTAACCCTAACCCTAACCCTAACCCTAACCCTAACCCTAACCCTAACCCTAACCCTAACCCTAACCCTAACCCTAACCCTAACCCTAACCCTAACCCTAACCCTAACCCTAACCCTAACCCTAACCCTAACCCTAACCCTAACCCTAACCCTAACCCTAACCCTAACCCTAACCCTAACCCTAACCCTAACCCTAACCCTAACCCTAACCCTAACCCTAACCCTAACCCTAACCCTAACCCTAACCCTAACCCTAACCCTAACCCTAACCCTAACCCTAACCCTAACCCTAACCCTAACCCTAACCCTAACCCTAACCCTAACCCTAACCCTAACCCTAACCCTAACCCTAACCCTAACCCTAACCCTAACCCTAACCCTAACCCTAACCCTAACCCTAACCCTAACCCTAACCCTAACCCTAACCCTAACCCTAACCCTAACCCTAACCCTAACCCTAACCCTAACCCTAACCCTAACCCTAACCCTAACCCTAACCCTAACCCTAACCCTAACCCTAACCCTAACCCTAACCCTAACCCTAACCCTAACCCTAACCCTAACCCTAACCCTAACCCTAACCCTAACCCTAACCCT
>NC_086180.1:95852698-95857698 GCF_023053635.1 Elgaria multicarinata webbii | reverse complement strand
CCTAACCCTAACCCTAACCCTAACCCTAACCCTAACCCTAACCCTAACCCTAACCCTAACCCTAACCCTAACCCTAACCCTAACCCTAACCCTAACCCTAACCCTAACCCTAACCCTAACCCTAACCCTAACCCTAACCCTAACCCTAACCCTAACCCTAACCCTAACCCTAACCCTAACCCTAACCCTAACCCTAACCCTAACCCTAACCCTAACCCTAACCCTAACCCTAACCCTAACCCTAACCCTAACCCTAACCCTAACCCTAACCCTAACCCTAACCCTAACCCTAACCCTAACCCTAACCCTAACCCTAACCCTAACCCTAACCCTAACCCTAACCCTAACCCTAACCCTAACCCTAACCCTAACCCTAACCCTAACCCTAACCCTAACCCTAACCCTAACCCTAACCCTAACCCTAACCCTAACCCTAACCCTAACCCTAACCCTAACCCTAACCCTAACCCTAACCCTAACCCTAACCCTAACCCTAACCCTAACCCTAACCCTAACCCTAACCCTAACCCTAACCCTAACCCTAACCCTAACCCTAACCCTAACCCTAACCCTAACCCTAACCCTAACCCTAACCCTAACCCTAACCCTAACCCTAACCCTAACCCTAACCCTAACCCTAACCCTAACCCTAACCCTAACCCTAACCCTAACCCTAACCCTAACCCTAACCCTAACCCTAACCCTAACCCTAACCCTAACCCTAACCCTAACCCTAACCCTAACCCTAACCCTAACCCTAACCCTAACCCTAACCCTAACCCTAACCCTAACCCTAACCCTAACCCTAACCCTAACCCTAACCCTAACCCTAACCCTAACCCTAACCCTAACCCTAACCCTAACCCTAACCCTAACCCTAACCCTAACCCTAACCCTAACCCTAACCCTAACCCTAACCCTAACCCTAACCCTAACCCTAACCCTAACCCTAACCCTAACCCTAACCCTAACCCTAACCCTAACCCTAACCCTAACCCTAACCCTAACCCTAACCCTAACCCTAACCCTAACCCTAACCCTAACCCTAACCCTAACCCTAACCCTAACCCTAACCCTAACCCTAACCCTAACCCTAACCCTAACCCTAACCCTAACCCTAACCCTAACCCTAACCCTAACCCTAACCCTAACCCTAACCCTAACCCTAACCCTAACCCTAACCCTAACCCTAACCCTAACCCTAACCCTAACCCTAACCCTAACCCTAACCCTAACCCTAACCCTAACCCTAACCCTAACCCTAACCCTAACCCTAACCCTAACCCTAACCCTAACCCTAACCCTAACCCTAACCCTAACCCTAACCCTAACCCTAACCCTAACCCTAACCCTAACCCTAACCCTAACCCTAACCCTAACCCTAACCCTAACCCTAACCCTAACCCTAACCCTAACCCTAACCCTAACCCTAACCCTAACCCTAACCCTAACCCTAACCCTAACCCTAACCCTAACCCTAACCCTAACCCTAACCCTAACCCTAACCCTAACCCTAACCCTAACCCTAACCCTAACCCTAACCCTAACCCTAACCCTAACCCTAACCCTAACCCTAACCCTAACCCTAACCCTAACCCTAACCCTAACCCTAACCCTAACCCTAACCCTAACCCTAACCCTAACCCTAACCCTAACCCTAACCCTAACCCTAACCCTAACCCTAACCCTAACCCTAACCCTAACCCTAACCCTAACCCTAACCCTAACCCTAACCCTAACCCTAACCCTAACCCTAACCCTAACCCTAACCCTAACCCTAACCCTAACCCTAACCCTAACCCTAACCCTAACCCTAACCCTAACCCTAACCCTAACCCTAACCCTAACCCTAACCCTAACCCTAACCCTAACCCTAACCCTAACCCTAACCCTAACCCTAACCCTAACCCTAACCCTAACCCTAACCCTAACCCTAACCCTAACCCTAACCCTAACCCTAACCCTAACCCTAACCCTAACCCTAACCCTAACCCTAACCCTAACCCTAACCCTAACCCTAACCCTAACCCTAACCCTAACCCTAACCCTAACCCTAACCCTAACCCTAACCCTAACCCTAACCCTAACCCTAACCCTAACCCTAACCCTAACCCTAACCCTAACCCTAACCCTAACCCTAACCCTAACCCTAACCCTAACCCTAACCCTAACCCTAACCCTAACCCTAACCCTAACCCTAACCCTAACCCTAACCCTAACCCTAACCCTAACCCTAACCCTAACCCTAACCCTAACCCTAACCCTAACCCTAACCCTAACCCTAACCCTAACCCTAACCCTAACCCTAACCCTAACCCTAACCCTAACCCTAACCCTAACCCTAACCCTAACCCTAACCCTAACCCTAACCCTAACCCTAACCCTAACCCTAACCCTAACCCTAACCCTAACCCTAACCCTAACCCTAACCCTAACCCTAACCCTAACCCTAACCCTAACCCTAACCCTAACCCTAACCCTAACCCTAACCCTAACCCTAACCCTAACCCTAACCCTAACCCTAACCCTAACCCTAACCCTAACCCTAACCCTAACCCTAACCCTAACCCTAACCCTAACCCTAACCCTAACCCTAACCCTAACCCTAACCCTAACCCTAACCCTAACCCTAACCCTAACCCTAACCCTAACCCTAACCCTAACCCTAACCCTAACCCTAACCCTAACCCTAACCCTAACCCTAACCCTAACCCTAACCCTAACCCTAACCCTAACCCTAACCCTAACCCTAACCCTAACCCTAACCCTAACCCTAACCCTAACCCTAACCCTAACCCTAACCCTAACCCTAACCCTAACCCTAACCCTAACCCTAACCCTAACCCTAACCCTAACCCTAACCCTAACCCTAACCCTAACCCTAACCCTAACCCTAACCCTAACCCTATCCCTAACCCTAACCCTAACCCTAACCCTAACCCTAACCCTAACCCTAACCCTAACCCTAACCCTAACCCTAACCCTAACCCTAACCCTAACCCTAACCCTAACCCTAACCCTAACCCTAACCCTAACCCTAACCCTAACCCTAACCCTAACCCTAACCCTAACCCTAACCCTAACCCTAACCCTAACCCTAACCCTAACCCTAACCCTAACCCTAACCCTAACCCTAACCCTAACCCTAACCCTAACCCTAACCCTAACCCTAACCCTAACCCTAACCCTAACCCTAACCCTAACCCTAACCCTAACCCTAACCCTAACCCTAACCCTAACCCTAACCCTAACCCTAACCCTAACCCTAACCCTAACCCTAACCCTAACCCTAACCCTAACCCTAACCCTAACCCTAACCCTAACCCTAACCCTAACCCTAACCCTAACCCTAACCCTAACCCTAACCCTAACCCTAACCCTAACCCTAACCCTAACCCTAACCCTAACCCTAACCCTAACCCTAACCCTAACCCTAACCCTAACCCTAACCCTAACCCTAACCCTAACCCTAACCCTAACCCTAACCCTAACCCTAACCCTAACCCTAACCCTAACCCTAACCCTAACCCTAACCCTAACCCTAACCCTAACCCTAACCCTAACCCTAACCCTAACCCTAACCCTAACCCTAACCCTAACCCTAACCCTAACCCTAACCCTAACCCTAACCCTAACCCTAACCCTAACCCTAACCCTAACCCTAACCCTAACCCTAACCCTAACCCTAACCCTAACCCTAACCCTAACCCTAACCCTAACCCTAACCCTAACCCTAACCCTAACCCTAACCCTAACCCTAACCCTAACCCTAACCCTAACCCTAACCCTAACCCTAACCCTAACCCTAACCCTAACCCTAACCCTAACCCTAACCCTAACCCTAACCCTAACCCTAACCCTAACCCTAACCCTAACCCTAACCCTAACCCTAACCCTAACCCTAACCCTAACCCTAACCCTAACCCTAACCCTAACCCTAACCCTAACCCTAACCCTAACCCTAACCCTAACCCTAACCCTAACCCTAACCCTAACCCTAACCCTAACCCTAACCCTAACCCTAACCCTAACCCTAACCCTAACCCTAACCCTAACCCTAACCCTAACCCTAACCCTAACCCTAACCCTAACCCTAACCCTAACCCTAACCCTAACCCTAACCCTAACCCTAACCCTAACCCTAACCCTAACCCTAACCCTAACCCTAACCCTAACCCTAACCCTAACCCTAACCCTAACCCTAACCCTAACCCTAACCCTAACCCTAACCCTAACCCTAACCCTAACCCTAACCCTAACCCTAACCCTAACCCTAACCCTAACCCTAACCCTAACCCTAACCCTAACCCTAACCCTAACCCTAACCCTAACCCTAACCCTAACCCTAACCCTAACCCTAACCCTAACCCTAACCCTAACCCTAACCCTAACCCTAACCCTAACCCTAACCCTAACCCTAACCCTAACCCTAACCCTAACCCTAACCCTAACCCTAACCCTAACCCTAACCCTAACCCTAACCCTAACCCTAACCCTAACCCTAACCCTAACCCTAACCCTAACCCTAACCCTAACCCTAACCCTAACCCTAACCCTAACCCTAACCCTAACCCTAACCCTAACCCTAACCCTAACCCTAACCCTAACCCTAACCCTAACCCTAACCCTAACCCTAACCCTAACCCTAACCCTAACCCTAACCCTAACCCTAACCCTAACCCTAACCCTAACCCTAACCCTAACCCTAACCCTAACCCTAACCCTAACCCTAACCCTAACCCTAACCCTAACCCTAACCCTAACCCTAACCCTAACCCTAACCCTAACCCTAACCCTAACCCTAACCCTAACCCTAACCCTAACCCTAACCCTAACCCTAACCCTAACCCTAACCCTAACCCTAACCCTAACCCTAACCCTAACCCTAACCCTAACCCTAACCCTAACCCTAACCCTAACCCTAACCCTAACCCTAACCCTAACCCTAACCCTAACCCTAACCCTAACCCTAACCCTAACCCTAACCCTAACCCTAACCC